>NC_034608.1:67205705-67229715 GCF_900095145.1 Mus pahari
ACACACACACACACTTTTTTTTTTGACATAGAGGTTTGGTTAAAAGGACTTTCCTCCAGGGCTTATTATTTGCCCACATTGGCAGTATCAGATATGGGAACTAATTAAATTCAAAAATTTCATTAGAAAATAGTTTGTTACTCCCATATCATCTCCCACTTTAGCACCAGAATATTTTGCAGGCATGTGGCTGCTGTAGAGTTTGAGGATTTTAACTGGGTGTAATTGATGATTACCTTTCTCCTCCAGTGGCATTCAGAGCACTTCCGAAACCATGAAGGATAATCGGTAAGTGTGTATCTTCTGGTTGGTGCCAGTTTGAATTCTCTAAGGTCTATGTTATAAGTAAGTGTTGTTGCAAGGAATACTACCATGTTGTGAAGAGCAAGAAATAGGTTTGCTAATAATCTGGGGTATTTTAAAGGTTCCACAGGGCATCTTTGCCTATAGACTGAACAAGATAAAAGCCATTTCTGGCACTGGAAGTTTTCCTTGATGTCATAAATTATCTACCAGGGGTATTTTCTTGTCCATTATATGGTGATATATATTTCTTTTGTATATATATATTAGAAAGCTTGTAGACTAGTAGGTTTCCACATTTTTTTCTTCAACAAACCTTTAGTATTAGTTTTGTGATCCATATTCCCTCCATAACCCTTCCCTCTCATCCCACTTAATACTTAATTCTTCTATTCTAGTTTCTCCATTTTCCCTCCATAATACTACCTTCTATTGCGCTTTGAGAGATACAACCATTCTCCTAGTTCCTCTGATTATTCAGAGTGTAGCACACATAGAGAAAGATTTAAAGTTAATACCCACATGCAAAGAAAACACAATACTTGTCTTTGTGTCTGAGTAACTATGGGATGATTTTTTTCTAAATCCATCTATTTACACGCAAATTAATAGTTGCTATACCTTAACAGCTGAATATTTCATTGCATAAATGTACCATATATTCCCTCTCCATTTATTAGTTGATAGATATGTGTTTGTTTCCAATTCCTGATTAGTAAAACTAGAGCAGAAGTAAACATGTACAGGCAAGTATCCTGAGTCATTGCCTACTGCTATCATTATTGCTATTAAATAGAAACTTCATTAAAAAGTTTTTCAGTAATTATTTAATTTTATAGAAATTACTGACGTTCTCAAACGAGGCTAAAAATAGTAAGTATTACAGTCATTAATTAGAATGTTCTATAAGTGCATCCATCTGTTTAAGCCTATGCATACAACCCATATGAACGCAAAGTTTTAACTACACAAAGTAACTAGAACAATTCTGCACATGAAATGTTGATAAAAACATGCTATTATCACGTGATGCCAGGGTTGTTTTGTCCTAGTCAACTCCAGTACGATCTGCCTACTGTTGTGTGTGGATATTTATTGTACTTGAAATTTTTACCTATTAAGTTTCAAACACTACCTGCATTTCAAAATCCATCAAAGATTATTTGCTCTCTCTCTCTCTCTCTCTCTCTCTCTCTCTCTCTCTCTCGTGTTTGTTTGTCCATAGGACTTGCTTGATTATAATGACAAGTACCACTGATATTGTGCCTCCAAATATTAAAAGCTCTTTCTTTCAAAGGCAAAAGTCTAGTGACACAGAGAGAATAGATACTTATGGCCACACAGTTAAAATCAATTTAAAAATTGCACTAATATTATTATTTGATGTATTCTGGACATCTGAAAAATATTAGTGTGAATAAATTCATGCTATTCATGTATTTCTGAATATATATATATATATATATATATATATATATATATATATGCATATATATGACAATCCTATATTATTTAAGGCAGATATCCTTTAGAAAGTAATATAGAACTTGAATGTCCCTGAAATATATATAGAAACAAATTATTGAAGCAAGTATCCATTGTGGGGTCACTGTTTCTTTTTTTTTCTTCCTTGGACTAGTCGTGTATTTACTATATATTCTGTCTTCATTTTTTCTTCATAAATTATATTGACTTAATTCTTGTGCAGTTTATCTTTATTATCTTTGTCAATTCTAAGTTGTCTATCAATAAGACTAAGCCTGACGCATGAATGTATCAGAATTCTTTTTTATTTTAGGTTGAATCTTTTCATTTACTGGCTTTATTTTCTTATTTAATCAAGTATTATTTGTATATGTTGAATATACAAATAATACTTGATTAAATAAGAAAATCTGATTTATATTTATCTTTTATATATATAACAAAGATAAATATAAATCAGATTCGTTTTCAAAATAATCTATTTTTCTGTTCTACTTCTTCCATAAATTAGCATTTATAGACTTGCTATCTTACATAGATGATGGGGATCACTTACTGTTCAATTAAGAATAGGTTTAACAAATCTTATAAGTTTATAACTGTACCCAGGATTTAAATTTAAGCTATTTGCATTGAGGCAATTAAATTCACAGAAGCATCTATTTCTTCAACAGAAGAAAATACATTACAAAGCCAGTTACATGATAATATAATACATTGTCATTATATTATATTTCCAGGACAGATCAAAATAGTACTAACTACATTCTCTTCCCATACTCACAATGCAACATGATTTTGTTATTGTTGCTGTTCCATAGTTTGGATCAATTTTTCTAGTTACAACCACTTAAGGTTAAAACATAGATATGCATTCTTTTTTTTTTTTTTTATCTTTTAGGGTTTTTTTTTTTTATATGAGGGTTTATTATGTTCTTTTGGCAAGTGCCACTTTTACACATTAGTTCACACACAAATAAGCATATGGTTTTTGCATATAGGGTATAGGTCAAAACTATGCTGGCTTAGGATTGATGAGCCATGGATTTAATGTAGACTGCAATGTCTGACCCTGATGAAATACACCTTAAATGGCTAGTCACCTGAAAATAGCTTATGATCTGTTTTTTTATGGATCAGTTTCCTCTCTACATGCAGATCAATGCTATTGTTCATCAACAATTAACTGACATTTGGGAGCATAATTTTCTGTGAAATATTGCTTTATTTGAATATAGTTTTATTTTGCAAAACTCTATGTGCTGGCTATATATATTAATGCATATCTATCTATCCTCATCTATCTATCTATCTATCTATCTATCTATCTATCTATCTATCTATCTATCAATCATCAATCTACCTGTCCAAATTTATGGAAAATATTCAGAGATTTGTCTTTCTCTTACTCCTATTTATCTATTTTGCTTAGCATTTTCCTGTATTCTGTGACAAATATGAAATTACAACTGTGATAGTTATAATTGCTAAATGTTTCTAAAATTAATGGGAGAGAGTTTATTAAAAGCTCCCATTTACTTAACATGAAGTTTGAATTATAATAGACCCTGCTTAAATGTAATTATGATCTCTTAATGACTTCCAATTGATTTTTGTTAGGGCCATCACAATTAAAGAGAACATAATTAATTTATTTTACTAAATAAGTAAACCGGAGCATGACCAGTATCAGAGCACAGAAGTGAACTGAGTGCTTTTTTTCAGGAGAAAAACCGACAATTATCTTTCAAAATTGTAAAAACCTTTAGAGTTCATTGGAGAATAACCTTTTATTTTACAAATGGAAAATTTAGACAGAAGGGTCATACAATTTACTCATGGCCATGGTAAAGAAATAATAAAGAATAGAACCTCAAACTTCTTAATCTTCCCACTGTAAACTGTTTTTACTTACCATATATGAGAAATGGTTTCTAGTTCTAGAAATGTCTCTATGTATTTAACAACTTGCCATTTTCAAAAGACAAGTGGCTGTAAATAAATGAACAAGGCATCACATTTTACTGATTACTTTTAGCATCATGATGACCACTGATAATCGGTTTTATTATAAAAATGTTTCACACTAAATGAATAATTATGTTTAGTTATAATATATTTTATGTAACTCAAATATGACCTATCTTTTTCTGAGGGACATGTTTCAGATATAGCTCTCAGAGTCTCATATATTGCTTTCTTGGTACCTAGTTTGTGGAAACTTTTGAGGATATTTATAAGAGGTATAACTCTATTGTAGATGTGTCACTGAAGTTCCACTTAAAAGTTTCAGATTACTCAAGCCATTCCTAGGCTCTCCCTCTTCTTTAGGTTTTCTTCTTCCTAATGTTAGATGATAGATACTGCTCGCCCCACCCCTGGCCATGCCAGCCTACCTGAGCCCAGCTAACTGTAAACCCTAAATAAACTTTAAAAAAAAAAAAAACACATTGCCTAGTTTATAATGTCTTATCACAGCAATAGAAAATTAACTAACTTAGTATAAAATTGTTTGACAGACAGTATCAAATAGTTGAGGTGTATGTGTGATCAGAAATAGTGCATTTTACATATAACAACAGTATTACATCAACTATTTTCATGTTGCTATATCAAAATATGTGTTTTTAGGGAATAGTATACTGAAGGTGTTATTTCTGTTCTTTGTTTTCAAGGTTGTGGTCCAGAGACAATGACCTATCATTTTAGATCCCTCATAAAAATGTTACCTCCTATCAGGAATGTACAACAGAACAAATTGCCCCACACCATGAGCCCAAAGAGCAAAAGCATGCACAAACAGGTTTAGGTCACCAAATTACTTCTTGCAATAGTACCATTGAGCTCGAGACATCATATAACAGAAGCAACAGTCTGAGTACCCCATATTTAAGTCACAGACTTTGGGAGGAATATTTCTCGAAACTGTAGATAATATTCCTTATTCGGCTTAAAATAAAATTATAGCTAGAGTTACTCTGTTTATCAACACTCTTTATAATTAGTATAGGAAAACAGACTTGTTGCCTTTTATAGTTAACCTTTTTTGTTTGACTACAAAAATTCAGAGAGCTCATTATGTGTTTGAGTAACTCTAAAAGGGTTTCCTCTTTGTGTGGGTATAGTGAGTAAGTAAAATTTCTTTTTTACCATTAAGTTATGGCGTGATTGAATCTTGTGAGTGCAAGACAGAAGACATGAAGAAAGCCAGAATCAATTTCTATTCTCTGAGATAGAGCGTTGTCTTTTCTCACTGTTTTTATTAGTGCTCCTCATTAGGGGGATTTCAGGTATGAAGGGGATGTTCACACAATTAGATTTTCTACATGTCCCTCATTTAGACCAAAAAACCACCTTACCTCATAGAATGATTATCAATTCATTCAATATGTCACAATGAATTTCCTAGTACTTATACATCCATATCTATCTATCTATCTATCTATCTATCTATCTATCTATCTATCTATCTATCTATCTGTCTGTCTGTCTGTCTGTCTGTCTGTCTGTCTGNTGTCTGTCTGTCTGTCTGTCTGTCTGTCTGTCTGTCTGTCTATCTATCTATCTATCTATCTATCTATCTATCTATCTATCTATCTATCTACCTATCTATCTATCTATCTATCTGTATAACTATCATCCTAATTATCTGGTCTATTCTATTGACTCTGCTTCTTTGGAAAACACTGAATAATACATCAACATCTATACTGTTGCACAGGGTCAAATTTCCAGTGGTTCTGAACATGTGCTCCTGAGATTCATAGCATGAACATCATCTGTGAGCTTAACAGAAATGCTAATTTTGAGGCTCCCACCCAGACCTATTGAAAACCAATCTGCCTTAACAAGTCCTTCAGGTGATTCTAATGAACTATATATTTTTATAACCATTGTTTCTAGTGAATTGTATAATTACAGTGAGTCTACATAAGTATGTATGAAGGAATATCCCCTACAGAAAAAAATTACACTACATTGTCTTGGCTTTACAAAAAAATGTATTAACCTCTTCTTTGTTACTTTAATTTTATAAATCAGTATTTTAAAAATAGCAAATTAAAAATGTCATTAGATTTGTCATAAACAGAAAATTTGACTTTCAATTTCTTATTTTAAATATTAGACTAGGTTAAAAATAGTTTCATAATCTTAATAGACTGTATACAGGCATATTCATATGAATTTAATAGGCATATTTAAATTATATATATAAAAGATTCCATGAACATATATGATATATAAAATACAGTATTAGCATTTCTATGAGCAATTGAACTTTATATTTTTAAAAAGTTTTTCTGTATATATTTTGATTATTTTGTTTCCTTAAAGCGATAATCAGTTATTCAGTAAATAACATTTTTAACTATGAAAACAATATTTCATAATGAGTCTAGCCAATAATCTTTCTTATAACTTCTACAGTCTTGAAACACATTAATTCAATTTTTCAAAGAATATGCCACATTGTTTTGCTTCTTGTAGAATAGATGGGATATTTAACGATATGTTTCATTACATACATTATAGTGACTCATTCTTTGATGGGAAATTTATATTTTCTTCCTTAATGAAGAATGATGGAGGACCTTAAACATAAATATCATTCAAAAACACTTGACAAAATATGTTTAAAACATTATGGCTCTAACTATGTGGTCATTAATGCTGTCACCACTCTCATGGTTGCCACAAAACAAACCAGCTAGTTTTTAACTGGCTGAAATTAAAAGATTCCGGTGAAAGATTTGTGTTACAACCTTACAGTGTTAATCAAATACAATGAGTGTATGTTTAACAAGTAAGAAATGAGCACTTGATGCTGAAGAGGCTTTTGATTTCTCTGCAGTCATGGATCTGGAAAACAGCCAAGATGGCCAAGAAAACTTTTTGAGTATAGTCTAGGCTAAGGAAGCATAACAATAAGCATTTTTTATTAGATATTTTCTTTATTTACATTTCAAATGGTATCCCCTTTCCTAGTTTCCCCTCAGAAAATCCCCTATCCTCTCTCCCCTCCCCCTGCTCCCCAACCCACCCACTCCTGCTTCCTGGCCCAAGAATTCCCCTGTACTGGGGCATAGAACCTTCACAGGACCAAGGGCCTCTCCTCCCATTGATGATCGACTGGGCCATCCTCTACTACATATGCAGCTAGAGCCAGGAGGGCCTCCATGTGTTTTCTTTGATTGGTGATTTAGTCCCAGGGAGCTTTGGGGTTACTGGTTATCTCATATTATTGGTCCTCGTATGGAGCTGCAAACCCTTCAGCTCCTTGGGCACTTTCTCTAGTTCCTTCATTGGGGACCCTGTGCTCCATCTAATGGATGGCTGTGAGTGTCAACTTCTGTATTAGTCAGGCACTGGCAGAGCCTCCCAGGAGACAGCTATATCAGGCTCCTGTCAGCAAGCGCTTGTTGGCATCTGCAATAGTGTCTGGGTTTGCTGGTTTTTTAGGGGATGGATCCCTAGTTGAGGCAGTTTCTGGATAGTCATTCCTTCAGTCTCTGCCCTGAACTTTGTCTATTTTTAAAAATACAAGCTGAGCTATCTTTTAAAGATATCCACTATAGTTATTTTGCACTTTAAATGGAAAGGCAGTACAGGATTAAAATGTGAATAAGATGGTTTTCATTTAATGAGGAAAAGACAATTTGTACTCACAAGTCACTCTGTTGCATCAACCTTGGTTTCTTTAATATGTAAGTGACTGCTTGAAACATTTTGAGTCTTTCCCACTTTCACCTTCTGTGTTTCCCATAGGTTTCAGATCTATTATATATGCACTATGCATGAAAAATAGTTTCTGTGCATTTATTTATTTATGATAGAATGAACCTATGTGAAATAATATTTCTATTAACAATAATTTTACTTCTACTTAGTATAAAATGTTATAGTCATTGTATTAACCTGATTACAAAGAATGATCAATGCTTTGGGAGTTTATAAGTCACTAGCCATCATTAAATTACTTCTGTATGATTTTGCTTAGTGAGACTTGGGGCACGTAGAGAAATATGCTTCTAAAGTTCTTGTTAAGGCCGTAGTGACTAGATAATTTCACTGTGAGTGATGTATAACCTTACTGAATTTGGGTTATGGATAATATGACAAGAAAAAAAAGGTCTTGCCTATTTACTGATGTTAGCTGTGAAGCAGAATGCCACTCTATGTAGAGATGAGATAGGAAGAAGAAAGTGAGTACATGGCTTTCAGCATACATATGGTATAGCAATTTCCACTGAGATAAAACTGTCTTTCTTGGAGATACCTTCAGATATCAGCTGTTAAAAGGGAAGAGAAACAGCAGGACATTCTTAGGAGAGATGAGGCAGTCCAGCCTTCAGGGAAGCTCACTAGCTAAGTTTTCAAAATAAACAACTCAAATGCTTCAGGAAATTCTTGACATGGACCAAATGCAATAGGCCCTTCCCTCCCCAAACATGAATAAGAAATAATGAATGCTGATAGATGCTCTCAAAATATTCTAAGCTGCCTGAAGAGAACAAATACTAGTTGTGTTATTTTGAAGAATCTGGTGCCAACTAAGATACCTGGAAGAGGCTCAGACCACTGGAGGAAACCTTCAAACTTCAACTGCATACAGAAAATCCCTCCATATCTCTAGTTTGAGTGAGATGCTATCTGTGCTGTTGGGGACTTAGTTGTTACAATTGCCTTTTAATCTCTTTTGCTTCTATAAGGAAGTACTTATCCATATTCCTGTCAGTACCCCCAACTCATCGTTTCATTAAGTTAGAGTTTTTGGTCTCTAGCAGTAGTTTGATGTACACACACACACACAAAAAAAAAAAAAAATAGAGGAAAACAAAGTTCTTTATACTTTATAGGAGTCTAAAAGGGATATCTGAAAAATGCTCCACATTGACTATATGAACATTACTACACAATTAATGGCACATAGTATCCAGTATTGTTTTATATCATAAAATATAGAAAAAAAATGAAGCTGTGTAGTATAGTAAAACTTTCCTCATACTTGGCATCTTTTAACTGACTTGAAAGGAAAAAAAAAGCAAAAAAAAAGGAGGGCTCAATAAAAAGTGTTCAACATATTCACTCAAATCTTATTATTTCTATTGATTTAGTAACTCGTAAACCTCATTTTCCACTCTGTGAAGTGATAATGTTCCTGGCCATCAGCTCTTTTCTTTCAGGACCTTTATTTGAAATATTTCAATCACCTCTGATTTTGCAAATTAATGCACATGCTTATCTCTCAGAAGAAATATCCTAACTCAGATATGCTGTGCTTTGCAAGAGCAAACAGAATGTGAAAACATCAGGTTGCCTTTCTTTTAGGAAACCCACAGTCTACCCAAGATTTGAAATACAACTCTTCTTTTGCTGGAGGCTCTAGGAAATACAGCTTCTGGCTGGCAGCGCTATCAAGTGAGTTCAAGTGGGGACTGGAAGGTTAACAACAGTCTCTGTAATAGAAATGTAGACAAAAGATAATCCACATTTCTAGCTTTCAAGGGATTCACTGGCAGTGGCTGACTGTGAGCTTTCAGCTTTAAATCTAATAAAGTCCTCAGGCAGAGCAATGGTGGGGTTGTTACCTCTGAGAAATGGCAATGTGGTTTTCAGTATATGGAATCAGATGCTGGGCATACAGAACGATTTCAAGAGAACCTAAGCTGAAATCAAGATTTATAGTAAGTTCATGGCTCCAGTTTTTGTGCATACATTAACATTTCCAGTATGAAGAACTTAAGTGAAAATAGTTTAATGACACTGGCTCCCAGTTATTTCCAAATCATAAGCTGATCCAGAAACTGACATGTAATTTTGCAACTGTACTTCGTCAAACCAGACATCTTTTTTTCTAACTCAATTTTCTCTTGAGCTAACAGTGCCATCACAGGAAGAACCTCTAATGGACGTACTACTAATCATATTAGGCTTAATTTAAATATAAAACAGAATATTAGCTTGGAAAGAAGATCCTGAAATGTGCAGAGTTTGTAAAATATGGTGAACTTGAAACACTATTTTCTGTTCACTATCCCAAGGTACCTATCAATACTATCTTTCCATCATTTATACTAACTTCAAAATGAGACAGTGTTTGTTGAGGAATATCTCCAGACATTTTATCTAGGCAGATCTAAAAAATGTGAAGTAGTTCTTGCCAAGATCTTCACATGCTCCCCACACATTCTAATATTTGACATCTTTATTTTCATGGTGACTTTGCCTTGCATGACCTTTCCTCACATTTCATTATTAAAAAAATATAAACCACCACAACAAACCAAAAACAAAAAAACTGAAACCTCAGATAAATGAGAACGATACCATAGTTTTATTGAAACTGAGGTTGTTGAAACATATACTTTAGTATGTGTAAATATATATATATATATATATATATATATATATATATATATATATATAAACAGAACTTAGACCAAACATGAACATCACTAACTCTTTAAGCAGAATTAAAACAATACAATTTAGCTGGGCTGGTGGTGCACACCTTTAATCCCAGCACTCGGGAGGCAGGCAAAGGCAGGCGGATTTGTGAGATCGAGGCCAGTCTGGTCTACAAAATGAGTTCCAGGACAGCCAGGGCTATACAGAAAAACCCTGTCTAAAAAGTAAAAAAAAAAAAAAAAAAAAAACCACCAAACAAACAAACAAACAAAAAACAAATACCATTTCTGCCATTTATGATGATGTTAGATAAATACTGCACTCTTTAAAATGAAACATGTCTGTGGCTTATAAGTTTCATTGACTATATTGATGGTTTAGTGTTGGCTGAGATTTTTCAAAAAACTACCCTATATAAGGGTACTTAAAAGTTTCAACATCCCATCTAGCTCACCACTCACCAGAGATAGTGGATAAAGAAGGTTAATAGGACAAAGCAGTTGTGGAACTGCTTAGAAATAGTTTTGGGGGGACAATTCCAATCTTCGGTTTCAGTAGTCCAGTCTTCTAGCAAAACAACATGAATCAGCAGCTGTGGTCCACTCCTCTTGGAAATCACTACTCATGAATCAGCAGCAATAATTCAATCCACAAGAAACTATGAAGGTCTACAAATCTCCCTGAGTTCATGGAAGTAGCAAGAATCGTCCAGAATATCAGTAGAAGTTCATTGATGAGTTACTTTACGCAAAGTAAAGATCGTCAATGTGATGCAAGGCAAACCAACATATGAGTTGTTAGCAAAAACTTTTGAGGCAAATATAGACAAAGCCAGGCAAACCAATGCTAGAGCCTCTGCCCACTGTCTGTGGGGTCATATTGATAATCTTCCTAAACAGCATGTATCCTCTCATGTGTCTACTTTAGCAAAACATCCTTTCATGTGGGGAGCCGTCCTCACAATCGCTATGGCGAGATGGCGCTGGCATCCGGTGTTCTAACTAGTAAACAAGCAGTCTGCGCATGTACCGGGTAAATTTCCATCCCTTGCGCCCTGCCTGTCCCGTGGCGTCATCTGGGCCGATAGTGAGCAGCCAACCAGGGAGCTACACGTCCTAGGCAGAGAACATTTCCTATATAAGGGAGAGGGTTTTTCACCTCAGGGTCTCCGCTTTCCTGTAGCTTATGCATTGCCTCTCGAGATGCATTAAAGCTTTACTGCAGAAGGATCTTGCTGGCGAGACGGTAGCGCGTCGCACTTTCATGTGTGTCTGGTTCACCTAAACATTCTTTCTCTTGTCTACTACAGCAAAACATCATATTAACTTAACAGAGTTTCCAAAGTAACAAGAAAATACCACTTCAGTGTAGTATGCTGTTAAGTATAACTTTAACATGTGCTGTATTTAAATTTAGTAACATATACATATATATGTATATACATACATACATATACATACATACATACATGTTTGTGTGTGATTTTAATTATGATTATGATTTGTGGTCAACATTTTATCCTGGCTTTCATTAGTAGTTGTGAAATATAAAATAGGAATCTTATTTATTTACTTTTTAATTTATTTTTCTTTCATATATTATTACATTGCAACCAGAGTTTTCCCTCTGTTTTCCCTATCAGACTCCCTGCAAACTCCTCCTTTTCTTTCAAGAAATGGCAGGCCTGGTCGGGATGTTAAGAAAACAAGGCTTATCAACTTGCAGTAAGACTAGGCACATCACCTTGCATTAAGGTGGGAGATAGTAACTCAATAAGAAAAGCGTCCCAAAGCAGGAAAAAATGTTCAGGACAGCCACATTCCCTTTGTTAGGAGTCCCACTAAAGACGTTCTATAGAACCTTACCACATTTGATGAGGGCTGAGGTCAGTCCCATGCATATTCTCTGGTTGACGGGTCAGTCTCTGCGAGTGTCGCTTCTGTCTCCAACCAGCAGAAAAGAAGCGACAAAACTGATGTCCTTCTCAAAGCAGTTTATTCAGGAACATAACTATGTGCAGTAAAAAGATCCCCCGACCTCTCTCGGCCAACCCCTTTTATACCCTCTAGTCCACTCCCCATCACCCCATTCCACGTAGGCCCAGTTCATTGGCTCATGACTTCATTTGTCACATCATCTGATCTTTCGTGGTGCATCTGTGCAGTGCAGTCTAACGGACATGGGTATCTTGAGGGATATGAGGAAGTCAGTTGTCAGCCATTAGACTTGGCGGCAGTCCCGGGCACCATCTTGGAGCCGCAGCCAAACCCGCTCCTCACATGCGAGCATCTTGAGCCTGGGTTACTTGATTTTGTGGGTTTTCTTGTGGTGTCCTGGACTCCTCTGGCCCTTTCCTTCCTTTCTGCAGCAGAATTCTTAGAGTTCTGCCTAATATCTGCCTGTGGGTTTCTATACCCTTTTCTCAGATGTTATGATAGTAAATATAAGTGAGCTCGAAATCCAATCAGGGAAAAACTTTTTGTGAAGATGTCAGATACAAGATTAATTTAAAAATATGAGTAGCTATCCTTTATATAAATAATAGTGAGCTTACAATGAAATCAGCCTTCACAATAGTCAAAATAATATAAAAATTTTCTTAGAAAAACTGTAACTAAACAAGGGAAATATGTGCATGCTGAGAAATTCAAGTTTTTGGACAAGGAAATTAAAAAAGTTATCAGATGGTAGAAAGAGATCCCATCTATTAGCAGACACATCAGTGAAAATGGCCATCTTATGAAATGCAATCTACAGACTCAACACAATCCCTATGAAAATCCCAGCACAATTCTTTACAAACCTTGGAAGAACAATATTCTGCTTCTTATGTAAAAAACAAAACGTACCCAGGATAACTGAAATAGTTAAATAAGATGAAAGAACTTACAGAAATATCACTGTTCCTGATTTCATGCTGTACTACAAAGCAATAATAATAAAAACTGCATGGAATTGGAATAAAAACAAAAGTGTTGATTAATGGAATCCAATTAAAGACACAGACAGAAATTCACACACCCATAGACACCTGATTTTGAGAAAGAATCAAGAATTATGAAATGGAATAAGAATGCATCTTCATGAAATGGAATGTTATTGTTTTTAAAAAATTACCTCCTGCCTCTTTCAATGATAATTTTGACACAAGCTAAAAAAAAAATTTTTCCATGCCAAATACTAAGAAGCTTTAAAAATGATAAACGTTATATTAATCAGTAAATTACATTTTTGGTAATATTTTAGTAGCTTAATTTGTATTAAATTTCACAAAACATTTCATGTTTATAAAATTAATATTTAGCAAATGATTTGGTATGTTTGTCTTCTTAAATATTAGTACGTTTATCTGAGTGTCAAAAATAGCATGATGGCACTAAATGACTTTATTACAACTACTACTTATAAAGTTAGCACAAAAAAAAAATGAACATCAAACTTTAATTCACTTAAATTCGTAGAACTGATTCATTTTATTTCTTTAATAGAGAACAAAATTAATTTTAGTCATTCAAGTATTTTCCTGAAGAGCCAGGCCTGCACACTGAATTCCAGAAAGAGACACTAGGCATTCAGGGGAAGCTGAACTAGAATTATTCTACCTGTGTTCCAGGCTCAATCTGGAAGCCGCTGAAATTCCTGTCTTCTTCCCTCCAAAGCACCCAGGAAAGTAATATTTCATCTCAACAGCTCCAAAACCCTACAGCCTGTCGAGAGAGTCTGACCAAATACCCTGAACGGAATATTTCATTGCAACAGCTTGCAAGCACAAGAGCAAATACTCTGTCCTTTGCACAGGGGAAAATCCTCATCTCCGCTTTGATCATTAGAATAGTTGTTATGAGTTCTAATTTTAATGTAGTATAATCTTTCTCCTTTCTTGACATTTTCAGAACCATCATTGTCATCTTCACTGCTTATATTTTTTTTCTCTGAAAATACTGCTTCTTTCTCAAGAACTTCCGTGCCACTATAGAATTGTCATAATGTGGCATGTGGCAGAGTGTGTGTCCACTGACATTTGAATTTGATTCCTTTTCTCCTACAATCCCTCTTCTTCCTCATTCCCATTCTATCCTGTGTTCGTTTTGTACATTTTTTTTTTTTTGGAATTATTTTTTACATCAAATTCCTCTGAGTGAAGCTACTTGTGTTTGGATTAAACACATGGTAGCAGACCTGACTTGGCTGCTTCTGATATGATCTAGAAAGTGATCAGTATTAGCTAATATCTGACTTTATTCACACAAGCGCTAGCATATTGATGATGCTGATTTATTTGAGAAAGTGGCAAAGTTAATATGCATGTGTACATTGGTTTTATAAGGCTCCGATAATTTCATGAATCAAGAATGTTCTCAGCCGAGCATGGTGGCGCACGCCTTTATTCCCAGCACTTGGGAGGCAGAGTCAGGTGGATTTCTGAGTTCGAGGCCAGCCTGGTCTACAAAGTGAGTTCCAGGACAGCCAGGGCTACCCTCAAAACTCCCCCCCCAAAAAAAGTTTTTTGTTATTGTTGTGTTGTTTAGTCCTTTGATAATAACAACATCATCTGCCCAAAATGTATTTTACATAGGACTTGACCTTACATTTTTTACAATAACCTGACTTATGACAAATATATACCCTCCCAAAGTTCATGCCATCATCACCTCTGTAGGTAATTCAAGAACAATGTCGAATATGCAATTTAAAAGTTCTGTGTTTGATATTACCATTTGACTTTTGTTAAAGATGTGATTGAATTTATGCACATACACACAATCTTTAACATGGTAGACAATGATTTATATTAGGACAAATCGAATCTACTTGATTTATGAATTATTTGAATATTGAATTGCAAATATGCTGTTAAATAATTAACTTAAGTAGTGTGTGATATTTTGACATGTGTACACATTATAGAATAATTGAATCAGTATAACAGGAATGTTCTTCTCAGATACTTATGGTGTCTTTGTGCCTTACATTTCTTGTTTGTTTGTTTGTTTGTTTTTGTTTTTCCAGGCAGGGTTTCTCTGTGCAGCCCTGGCTCTCCTGGAACTCTCTCTGTAGACCAGGTTGGCCTTGAACTCAGAGATCTGCATGCCTCTGTCTCCCGAGTGCTGGGATTAAGGGCGTGTGCCACCGAGCCAGGCCGTGTCTTACATTTTTGGTATGTAATAAACTTTTCAAGTTTTAGTTGCTTTTGAAATATAAAATATGTGTTTACTAACTAAAGTCACTATGTTCTCCACAGAGTAGCAGAATCCTTTCTAAAGCCAAGTTCTTTTATTGTTAACTGTAGTAACTTTTAAAAAAGGAATTTTAACTTTTTAATTTTGATTCACAGATATGAAGGGTTAATTGCAAACCACACCACTCGAATAAGAATTCCTTCTTTGGAATGGCTGTGAAATCTTTCTATGTGTGCATTGCACTTAGAATTCAAGGAGCCCCCTGCTGACACACTTCCCTCTGAGATCAGGTGATGCCTGAGACAAGCAGAGTGACAGTGTCAGATGACTGCCCTGTGAATAAAGGCACTTCTATTCTTACCAGGACCATTTAAACGCACTGTGATTTGCACAGTACTATTTATTCCCCAGGTACCCAGTCGAAAGTCACTTCCTTTTAGATTTGGCTATAAAGTATGTATATGTACTAGGCTTTCTGTTACTCTTGTTTAAAACAACACCAAAATTTGAAGCAAACACTTAATAGTTGCATTTAAATGTCCCATTTGCTTACATAAAAGGACATACTATATATAAGATTTGCAACTGTGAGTTATTTTAAACAGAAAAAAAAACGCAATAGAGGCTTCTAACATTTTTTTTCTTTTCTTTTTTGTTTGGGTGAAATGTTTTGTACATATCTGTTAGGGCCATTTGATTCCTATCCTCTGTAAATTTCATAATTTCTCTGTTTAGATTCTGTCTTGATGACCTGTCAGTTGCTGAGAGTAGGGTATTAAAGTCTCCTACTATGTATGGGGTTTGATTTTTTTATTTAAGATTTAGCAGTCTCTCTCTCTCTCTTTCTTTCTTTCTTTCTTTCTTTCTTTCTTTCTTTCTTTCTTTCTTTCTTTCTTTCTTTCTCCTTTCTTTCTTTCTTTCTTTCTTTCTTTCTTTCTTTTTTTTCTTTTATTGGATATTTTCTTTATTTACATTTACAGTGTTACCCTCTTTCCTAATTTTCTCTCCAAAAACCCCTATCCCATCCCCCTCCCTCTGCTTCTATGAGGATGCTCGTCTTTCCACTTCCTCCTACCACCCTTCCCTGGCATTTCTCTACACTGGGACATAAAGACTTCCCAGGACCAAGGGCCTCTCCTTCCATTGATGACCAATCCTTGGTTTGTGGTTTAGTCTCTCAGAGCTCAGGGTTGGGGTGGGGAGAGTCTGGTTGGTTGATATTGTTGTTCTTCCTATGGGCTGCAAACCCCTTTAGCCCCTTCAGTCCTTTCTCTACATCCTTCATTGTTTGACCCCATGCTCAGTCCAATGGTTGGCTGAGAGCATCCACCTCTGTATTTGTCAGACTCTGGCAGAACCTCTCAGGAAACAGTTATATCAAGCTCCTATCAACAAGCACGTTCTGGCATCTGCAATAGTTTCTGGATTTGGTAACTGTATATGGCATGGATTCTCAGATGGGGCAGTCTCTGGATGGCCTTTCCCTCAATCTCTGCTCCACACTTTGTCTCCATATTTCTTTATGTGAGTATTTTGTTCCCCTTTCTAAGAAGAACTGAGGAATCCACACTTTAGTCTTCCATCTTCTTGACCTTCATGTGGTCTGTGAATTGTATCTTGGCTGTTCGAATAGTTTAAGGAACAAAATTAATACAGCTTTCTTTGTTGTATAATATCTCATTTTTGTGTAAGGAACCTGCACTGAGAGTAGAGACCACAGGATGATTAAACTATGAAGAGTAAATAAAATATACAAATATTTTTAATGTTTATTTTTAAAATTACACCCGAGTTTTAGGAGCACTAGAAAAAGGGACTGGGGAGATATCTGAAGATATCTGAGCAAGCACTTGAAGCATACCCATAAAGAGCTGTGATTAAATCCCATCAGTCATGAAAAAAGCCAAGTAGGGATATCCTATTTCTGTGGAGGGCTGAGCATGTTGTTCACTAACCTTGCTTCAGGTTCAGCAAGAGACTCTGCTCTACAAAGTGAGTGAACATATGATGGAATGTGTCTTGTTTGACACGGCCATGGAAATGTCAAGGACCCCAATACTTCAGCCCCAGGGTAGTGAAAAAAGCCTTCTGCAGGCAATTCTCAGAGGGGTAGCAATGCCTTCTTCACAGCATCCAAATGGGGTAGCTGACAATGTGCACAGGAACTACTCATTGCAGCTTCCTCATCTGGATATTACAGCCTGAAGATTGTTTCCTTAGTGAAGACTGCTACCAAGATTAGCTAAACTTGCCTCATGTTCAGCTGTATGAAATAACCACATGCCCCTGGTCAACTGTATATAATAACTACACTGATCTTTTGGGTGCTGACATAGGAGAACTCCATCCTCACTTCTCTGTGTCTGTCTGCATGTTGTTTGTCTGTCTTCATACCTTTGCTGTCCCAGTTAGGTAAACCATTGGCCCTGTGAAGATCATAGTACTTGTTTCAACTTACCAAAGTGTGTTAGAGCAGGACACCCTATGTTACCCCCTGATCTCCACATGTGTTTGGAGATGTGCATTCAAACACATGTGTGATTATACCCGGCACACATATACCAGAAACCCTACCCATACTATTACCAATATGGATCCTACATTTTCTATATTATAATATTTAGGCTCGTGGCTTATGCAAAGTCTATACAAAGAATATCCCAAGATAATAATATTATATATATATATTTACCCGGAGTTGAACAATGGGAATAAAAACTCTTCAGCTGTAATTGCCGGGATCCATTACCCTATCAGAAATGCTTCATTCTTCATTTTGCATCTTGTTTTCAGCTCCCCATTGCTTTGGCCCACTGCTCAGTTTGGGGTATGTTTGCACAGCCTACCGACTTTCTGGGAGGGAACATAAAACCTTGTCTAAGACAGCACTCCTGGCAGATCTTGGCTACATGGTTTGTCATGTATTAGTCCTGACTTTCAGCAGGAGCCAAACAGGTGCTTTTTAATGTACTTCAAGCACACCAGGCTGAAAGCACCAGGCTTGTTAAATGGATGTTTCTTTTCTTTTTTCTTTTTTTTTTTCCCTGAGATTTAATCTGAGCCCCATTAAAGATAGGAAGAGACTTCTAACTGTGGCTTGCAATCTTGTTTCCCGGAGGCGTGTGCAGATATAATGAACTGGCTCACGTACTTCCAGGACTGCTCGTTAGGTGCCAAGCAGTTAGACTTTGCTTTTTCATGTACATACATTCTTATTCCATTGTCAGAACAACACAGCTAGGCAGGATTCTTATGCAGCTATTGAAATTTGGAAGTTAAACAATTTCCATAATGTCATGCACAAGATAAGGGTGCTCCTAGACAGAAGCTGAGCTTCATTTCAGATAGACAAACTCTAGTATGTTCAGCACTTGTCTGCTCATGAAGAGGGTTCCATCAGATATCAAGACCTAAATAGAGATGAACGCTTGGAATTTGTATTTGGTAGAGATTTCTCTTTTAGAGAAGAAATAAACAAAGAAAGAAAGAAAGAAGGAAAGAAAGAAAGAAAGAAAGAAAGAAAGAAAGAAAGAAAGAAAGAAAGAAAGAAAGAAAGAAAGAAAGAANNNANGNANGNAAGNAGNGAGGGANGGANGGAGGGAGGGANGGAGGGAGGGAGGGAGGGAGGAAGGAAGGAAGGAAGGAAGGAAGGAAGGAAGGAAGGAAGGAAGAAATCGATTTAATTTTTTTTTCTTAAAACACTCTTAGTTTAGGATTCCTGACCTAAGTTCTTTACACAAAATAATTTTAAGTTTCATCCTCTGAATATAGTGATAATTTTATTTTAAACCATAGTTTTTGGATGTGGTGAATATTAATACAATAATAGCAGCCATAAGTCATTTGGAGAGAATCCAGGAAAATCCATGACCAGTAGATATATCCAGATAATTATTCTCTTTCTTTTCAACTCTGAGTCTGCTCCTGCCTGATTCCCAGCTTCAAAGAGCAGAACATGCAATGCAGTGTGTGGTACCACAGCCCCAGGATGGCAGGAGGAATGATGTGTAGCCCTTTCAAGGTTCAATTTTTTTTTTTCTGCCCAGACCTAGTTTCTTGCACAACACAGTTCACATGGGATCAGCTGGAACCACAAGTAATTTTTCTGAGAAAAAAAAAAATCAGATTTTGGAAAGTATATGTAAGACCAAGTATCTATGCTGCCATTTAGATATAATATGACCTTTGTTAATATTTGGTTTATTTAATAGTAATTGTCAGTATTATCATGTTTTTTTCCCCTCCAGTCAAGTTTATATGCAATGACCTGGGAAATACAGAAGCATGGAAAGATCTCAAATTATGAAGGCTTTAAATCTCAAGGTTAGAGGAAGGTTAAACACAAAAATAAGTGCCAAAGAGCAAGACTATCAAAGAAAAATGAGAGAAAATCAACATATTTGTGAGCCTTGTATATGTCTCAAAGTCATGTGAGTGAAGTCAGGGACACAATAGTTCAACTTTCATTGCCTTGTGTGTGAAGGTTCTATAGGCTAAGTAGGGGAGACTAAGAACAAGGAATAGACCCTGTAATACCTCTTACAGTTTAGTCTTCTGTTAGATATTATCTCAATTTAATTCTTTTATAATTAGTTACCAAGGAGAATTTATACCAGCAGAATACACATAAAATATAGTCCGAGTGCGTTGAAAGTAAATGTGTTATGTTTTTATGTCAGCTTTTCCACTTTATATTTCAATCCTGTAACATTTTAAGCATGATTGATATTTTCAAAATTAATCTTTTAAGGTATCTATTAATGTGATATATTTTTCACATTTTCTTTTTGCCCTGAAATATATTCTTCCAGGTTAAATAATGTCCTTCTGAAAGGAGAGGGTATATAGGCAGGGACATTGGCAGATACAGAAACAAATGTGATGACGGGTCAGAGAATAGCAACAACTGTAGCCCATTGCATTGACTTAGTAGACTTAGGAGTGAAGAACATCTTCATTAGAGCTGCCAGGGGCATGACAGCCCTGCCAATGAGTGCTGTTTTGTTGTAGTAGTATTTGTTGCTATTGATGTTGTCAAATTAGAAAGAGTTAATTGTGCTTTAAATACCACATCACAGTGTGACTCACAATATAGTGGCCGTAAAAAAAAAAAAAAAAAAAAAATACAAGCAAGCAAGCATAAATATATACACACACAAATGCACACATACATATATATGTATACAAGCATACACATACACAGTTATATGTGGATACACAGTATTCACACATGCATGCACACACACATTTACAAATGCACACAGGTATTCATGTGTATACGAGAACATATGCATATGCTATGCACACACATTACATGCAAATAATTGGTCCTTTATTTTTTTCTTCCACCCCTTTGATGCTATAACTTTGTTGGTAGGAAGTGCAGAAAAAGGAGAGTGCTAGTTTAATCTTGGTTTAAAGAATGAACTCTCCTCGATAGCAGACTTTTCATACCAGAAGTTGTCTATGTAGCATGTAATGTTATCCCCCCCCCGAACACTTTTAAAACTTTCATTTATTTATTTATTTATTTATTTATCTAATTATTTATTATTTTAAACTCCAGATTTTATTATTTTAAACCCCAGATTTTATTCCCCTCCTGGTCCACCCTCCAACTGTTCCACATCCCATATCTCCTCCCTGCCCCCTATCTCCACGAGGATGTCCCTACTTCCTACTCCCGACCCTACCAAACCTCTAAACTCCCTGGGTCCTCCAGTCTCTTGAGAGTTAGGTGCATTTTCTCTGTCTAAACCCAGAATCAGCAGCGCTCTACTGTATATGTATTGGGGGCCTCATATCAGGTGGTATATATTGTCCGGTTGGTGGTCCAGTGTCTGAGAGATCGTGGGGTCCAAGGTTAATTGAGACTTCTGGTCCTTCTATAAGGTTGCGCTCCTCCTCAGATTCTTCCAACTTTTCTCTAATTCAACCACGGGGAACCTCAGCTTCTGTCCATTGGTTGGGTGCAAATATCTGCATCTGACTCTTTCAGCTGCTTGTTGGGACAGAGGACAGTCATGATAGGTCCCTTTTGTGAGCATTCCATAGCCTCAGTAATAGTGTCAGGCCTTGGGGCCTCCCCTTGAGCTGGGTCCCACTTCGGACCTGTTGCTGGACCTTCTTTTCCTCAGTATTCTCTCCATTTCAATCCCTGTAATTCAGACAGGAACAATTTTGGGTCAGAGTTTTGACTTTAGAAGGCAATCCATCCCTTCCTTGATGCTGGAGGTGGGCTATATAAGTTCCCTCTCCCCACTGTAGGACATTTCACCTAAAGTCCGTTCATTTTACTCTTGAGAGTCTCTTACCTCCCAGGTCTCTGGTGCGTTCTGGAGGGAAGCATCCCCCAACTTCCTACTCCTACGCCTGTTTCCATTCTTTCTGCTGGCCCTCAGGGCTTCAATCCTTTTCCCCCACCCAATACCAGATCAAGTTCCCCTCTCCTCCAGCCCAGTCACCCAGGGCCTTCTCTCCCTTTCCCTTTGTGATTGCTTTCTTCTCCCACTCAAGTGGGACTGAGGCATCCTCACTCGGGCCCTTTAGCTTGTTGATTTTTTTGAGTTCTGTGGACTGTATTTTGGGTATTCCGTATTTTTTAATTTTTAATTTTATTTTATTTTATTATTTTTTGGCTAATATCCACTTATTAGTGAGTACATAACATGTATGTCCTTTGGGCGCTGAGATGATATTTTTAAATTCAATTCTACTTTGGTTAAATAGTTTTAATATGTTTAAATTTAGTTTAATTTGTTTAATTGTACCACAGTTTTGAGAGCAAAGTACTGTAAAAAACATAGTCAAATAATGCAAATTTTGCTAGTAAAAATAGAAAAATTAGAGTATTTTGAGGACAAGAAAGACAAATGAACTATTTAGCTCACATGTGAGCCCTTTAGCCCAAATGACAGAAGGATGTATTATTGGGCAGCATTTGGAAAAAAAAAATTGAAACCAGAAAAGAAAATTAGAGACTGAATAAATTAGGAGCTAGCTGAAGGTCATTTTTACTGTACTAATTTAGAAATACAGTAGAAAAAAAAGATTTTTCAATCTCTTAATGAGACACAATATGTGCACAGGGATCTAGCTAGATATGGCCTAAGATTCTGTTTGAACACCTTCTTAATTAGTTCAATAAAAATGAAGTTTCAAGAATGGGTTTAATTTAACAAATCAGTTGATAACAACTGATTAATTGACATCAGTTATCACTTATAAAGCAGTTTGAATGTGAACATGCTGTGAGTATTAACTAGTGCTATTAAGATTATAATGATGAGGTTGATGAAAAATCTAGCATGGATAACATTTAAAGGAGAGTTTATAATATGGTCAACGTGAAAGATGACTTGGCATTCAGGAAGCCATGTGAAGCTATTTGAATCTTCCTTTCTGGTTTACACACACACACACACACACACACACACACACACACACACACACATACGTATACATATTCATTAAAGGTGTCTTTTAATTCTGTCTTTGCCTCATAGTAGTTCTGTATTTAGCATATATAGCACAATATGTGAACTTTTCTATAAATGTTGAAATTGTGGATCAGAGTATACTGTCTTGTTTTAAAAAGTCCCTATGTGGAAGGTTCCTGTGGAATGTTTCTGATGGACTTTCAAGAGAGCTCCCGATCATGAGTCTGGCTCTAATGAATGGATGAGCCCTTTGGCAGGTTCATAGTAAGTCCTAGGGTATGGGGATAGGTGGGAGGTGAGGTCTCATTAGAGAAGTAGGGTAACTGGGGGCATACATTTGGGGTTTTGCATTGCCTTGGATATTTCCTATGTTTATCTTTCCTCCCTTTCTTCCTTCCTTCTTCTCTCCTGACTTTAATGATGTATCAGATTCACAAGGACTACTACCTCCTAAACTATGAGCAAAATCAGTTTCCTTCTTTAAGCTGCCTTCTTAGGTGTTTGTAGAGATCAATGGAAACACCTAATAGAGCTTCAAATCTCTTTTTGTTTTAATATGTGTATTTATCTCTTTTTCACTACTTCAGACATTTAGAGTCATATACCATGGGAAAAAAAAGAGTTAATATCAGTTTAGTCATATATAAAAATAGAATATATACTAAAAATGAACTGGACTGAAATTAGTTTTGAAAGAAGAGCTAAAGAAACTCTCTTCGATTAGATAAGAAATTTAAGAGAAAAAAAGAAAATCTCAGTTTTAAAACCAGGTGGGAATTGGTGGCCCACACTTTATATTAGCATCCGTAAATCAGAGCCCTCTTAGAAGAAAAGGGTACGGAGACAGGATGGGGGATTTGGGAAGGGGGACATTTGAAATGTAGATAAATAAAATAATTAATTAATAAAATCATAATCATCTTCTTTGCTGTTAATTCAAGGATAAAGAGACTAACAGAACGCACTAAAATGACAGAAGTAATTCAACTGTATGTCATATAAAAATATTTACTCCTGTTTTGCAAATTTTATCTTGGTTATTTTAAGTTTCTGGACTAATATCCACTTATCAGTGAGTGCATATCTAGTGACTTCTTTTGTGATTGGGTTACCTCACTAAGGATGTTATCCTCCAGATACATCCATTTGCCCAAGAATATCATAAATTCATTGTTTTTAATAGCTGAGTAGTAC
>NC_034608.1:67230799-67262641 GCF_900095145.1 Mus pahari
TATTTTCTTTATTTACATTACAAATGCTCTCCTGAAAGTTTCCTATACCCTCCCAACGTCCCTGAACGCCTACCCACCCACTCCTACTTATTGGCCCTGGCATTCCCCTGTGCTGGGTCATATAAAGTTAGCAAGACCAAGGGGCCTCTCTTCCCAATGATGACCGACAAGGCCATCTTCTGCTACATATGCAGCTAGAGACATGAGCTCTGGGGGTACTGGTTACTTCATATTGTTGTTCCACCTATAGGGTTGCAGACACCTTCAGCTCCTTGGGTACTTTTTCTATCTCCTCCAATGCGGGCCCTTGTTCCATCCAATAGAGGACTGTGAGCATTGACTTCTGTGTTTGTCAGGCACTGGCATAGCCTCACAAGAAGACAGTTATATCAGGGTCCTTTCAGCAAAATCTTGATGGCATGTGCAATAGTGTCTGCATTTGGTGGTTGATTATGGGATGGATCCACAGGTGGGATAGTCTCTGCATGGTCCATCCTTTTGTCTTAGTTCCAAACACTGTCTCTGTAACTACTTCCATGGGTATTTTGTTCCCTATTCTAAGGAGGAATGAAGTATCCACACATTGGTCTTCCTTCTTCTTGATTTTCTTACTGAGGCAAATCCCTATTATAGAAGACACTATATGCTTCAGGTACATGACTTGAGGACCTGACCTGCATGTAATATCATACTTTCCTCAGCTCCTTCACTGGGGGCCCTGTGTTCCATCGAATAGCTGACTGTGAGCATCCACTTCTGTGTTTGCCAGGCACTGGCATAGCCTCACAAGAGGCCACTCTATCAGGGTCCCTTCAGCAGAACCTTGCTGGTGTGTGCAATAGAATCTGGGTTTTGTGGCTGATGATGGAATAGATCCCTGTGTGGGGTAGTCTCTGGATAGTCCATCATTTTATCTTAGCTCTATATTTTGTCTCTGTATCTATATCCTTTCATGGGTATTTTGTTCCCTATTCTAAGGAGTAATGAAGTATCCACACATTGGTCTTCCTTCTTCTTGTGTTTCTTGTGTTTGCAAATTCATCTGGAATAATAAAAAACCTAGGATAGCAAAAACCAGCCTCAACAATAAAAGAACCTCTGGTGGAATCACCATGCCTCACATTAATCTGTACTACACCGCAATTGTGATAAAAACTGCATGGTACTCTGCTTGTGGACGTTGTACATCGTGGTGCGCACTAGGCTCCGCACCACGATGTACAACGTCCACAAGCAGTGTTCCTCAGAAAACTGGACATAGTACTACCAGAAGATCCAGCAATACCTCTTCTGGGCATATACCCAGAAGATCTTCCAACTGGTAATAAGGACACATGCTCCACTATGTTCATAGCAGCCTTATGTATAATAACCAGAAGTTGGAAAAAACCCAGATGTCCCTCAATAGAAGAATGGATACAGAAAATATGGTACATTTACACAATGAAGTACTACTCAGCTATTAATAACAATGAATTTATGAAATTCTTGGGCAAATGGATGATCTGGAGGCTATCATCCTTAGTGAGGTAACCCAATCACAAAAGAAGCCACTAGATATGTATTCACTGATAAGTGGATATTAGTCCAGAAACTTAGAATACCCAAGATACATTTTGCAAAACACCAGAAAACCCAGAAGGTAGACCATCGCATGGATACTTCATTCCTCCTTAGAATATGGAACAAAATATCCATGAAAGGATATAGATACAGAGACAAAATTTAGAGCTAAGATGAAAGGATGGACTATCCAGAGACTACCCCACACAGGGATCCATCCCATCATCAGCCACAAAACCCAGATACTATTGCACATACCAGCAAGATTCTGCTGAAGGGACCCTGATATAGCGGCCTCTTGTGAGGCTATGCCAGTGCCTAGCAAACACAGAAGTGGATTCTCACTGTCAACTATTGGATGGAACACAGGGCCCCCAGTGGAGGAGATAGAAAATGTACCCAAGGAGCTGAAGGTGTCTGCAACGCTATAGGTGGAACAACAATATAAACTATCCAGTACCCCCAGAGCTAGTGTCTCTAGCTGCATATGTAGCAGAAAATGGCCTATTTGGCCATCATTAGGAAGAGAAGCCCCTTGGTCTTGCAAACTATATATGCCCTAGTACAGGGGAATGCCAGGGCCAAGAGGTGGTGGGAGTTGGTGTGTAGGGGAGCAGGGTCAAGGTGGGGGGTATAGGTAACTTTCAGGATAGCATTTGAAATGTAAATAAAGGAAATATCTAATAAAAAATATTTACTCAAAAAGAGATATACAGTAAACGTTCATACTTTACTAAGACTTATCAAATTAAAAAAGGAGAGGCCATGGTGATTCACAGAGGTCTAATCTGGAGAGTGAGTTTAGGTCTTGTGAATCAGTAGCCTGTGGGCCATTCCTGTATTTCTATCAAAGTTTGTGAAAATCATTTGCTGAAATTGATTTATTTCCTTCCTTCTAATCTATCTTTTCTGAAATCACATTCTAATATTTTTCTAATATAGCAAAAGAAGAAAGACAAAATAATAACTATCATTCAATAGCTAAAATTAATTATTAATGATGAGTGTATATTTAAGAAACTGACAAACAAGAAATTATACCTTTCTGAAAACAGGAATAATATTAATGAATGCTCAATTACTAGAAGAATGAAAACAAAGCAAATATTTAGAAAAAGCTTAGTAGTTGATTCTTTCCCTTTGATTTTTATCAATTTATTACATGAATTAGTTGAAAATGTTAACCAAATAGTGAATAATCAAGATTGTTTATCTTAAGAAGCCAATAGGATTGGTTTTTTGGTTAAAAGTTCTCTTTCACAATAAATAACATAAATCTAAATTAACTATATATCATTATTGAAATTTTGATATGGTCATTTCTTATTTACATATTTCATTTTTAGAATATTGAAATTTCTGACTCCCCTTTTAATAGATGAGGGTAAAATATTTTGAGTACATGATAAAATTTAGATAGTAAAGAGGTTCTAGAACATGTAACTTAATTTTAAAATTTAGCGTTAGGTCTTTAAATATATTGATGATTAATTTTGCCTCTAAAGCAGACAATTATAACATACATAAATTATTTCTAATTTTGGTGTGAATTGTCAAATTTTGAAGAATTATTAACACATAAGAAGGTTTGCAAATTAGGGAAATATTTACATAATTCAAATTGTACATATCTTTTCAGTCCTTTTAACATGCACTTATGTTTATTAACAAAAACTTAATTTAGACTTTTATTAAATGTATCTTTCCAATATAATTGGAAATATTTATTTAAGCTTAATGTTTAATAATATTTAATAGGTTAATATATATATGTTTATGAACTATCTTTTGATTATTTTTTCTTTTACTTATTTAATTAAAATATATTTACAAATATCTGTTCTTTCTTTCTTCAAACCCGTATCTCTTTAAAATACATTCTTTTTTCTTAACTTATAATTGCTATGTATATAATATCTTTGTATATGCATACATATATGATATATACATATATGCTAATAAATAAGTATCCATTACAGTCTCTCCTTGTCTCCTTAGTGTTCTGTATGTACTTTTAGAGTCAACCTCTTGCTATTATATAAATGACTCATCCAAGAGACTCATCCCTTGGAAAGTCTAGTTTTCTCTCACTCAGCATTAGTTGACTAGTATTGTCATTGTTCCATTTTCCATTACATACTAGATATCTTTCCTGCACCCTATCTACCTGCGGGATTGGCAATTGTTTAGAATATTTTCCATGAATATTCTTTTAAAATAGTTTCCCATCATGGTTATAATTATATTCAGGGTGAGATTTGTCCATACAAGGAATTTGTAAATTCACAATCCAACCATTAATCTCATATTACTTACTAAAACCCACAGAAAAATCCAATAGAGCATAGTTTTTCTTCAACTAAAGATGGAGAACCGCATTACTAATTGTTACGAACCTAATCTGTCTCTTAAAACATCAGTTGACCTCCTTGTGACTGGATGAGTCCATTTTTTATTGAACAAGTAAAATGAAACTTATAAAATCTAATCTAATTTTCATCAATGAAAACTGCCAAATATATTCCTACCTTGCTCAAAATGAAAGCCAAAGTCTCTTTGCTCACAGGACTCTTCAAACAGTATTTGTATCAGCGTTCTCTTTCTGATTTTAATTGTTTACAAAATGAAACTATTTCCAAACTTCACTCAGAGTAAACTTTGTAGGTGGACCATTAACAATAATTCAAGATGATGGTTTGCAAATATTTTTATTTTCCTTTTATAACAATGCATTAATGGTATATCTTCAAAGAAATATGGAGATTCGTCTGATTTTTTTTTATCGATTTCTGTCTTTAAAAGAATATAAACAATAATAGTTTATTTGTAGAGAAGTAAAACTGACACATGTAAATAGCACAGATCTATTCTGTAGATCTATTTTTAATTTATTATTAATGACATTAGTAAGATGGGGATAAAACATTTCAGAAAAATTATAAAAACAATATATTTATAATATTAGTATATTTAATTTTACTTGAAGTTTATTGACTTCCTACTGTGGGCGTGTTTTGTGCTGAACAACCTTTATTTTCTAAAAATTGTAGAATATAGAGTTATTTAAAGGCTAATCTATCGATGACCATTTTAACAGATGTGACATAGTCAAGATGGAAAGAAAATAACAATAATTCATAAACATATTAAGAATATAATGAACCAAACCAGAAATATCTCACAGAAAAATATGTTTTATCTTTCAGAGCAAACAGGGAAGGGAAAAAGTGATAGCAAAAAATGTAGGGCTGGGCGTGGTGGCGCATGCCTTTAATCCCAGCACTCGGGAGGCAGAGGCAGGCAGATTTCTGAGTTCGAGGCCAGCCTGGTCTACAAAGTGAGCTACAGGACAGCCAAGGCTACACAGAGAAAGTCTGTCTCGAAAAACCAAAAAAAAAAAAAAAAAAAAAATGTAGGAATATATTTGGCAGTTTTCATTGATGAAAATTAGATTAGATTTTATAAGTTTCATTTTACTTGTTCAATAAAAAATGTACTCATACAGTCACAAGGAGGTCAACTGACAGTTACTTAAGACCCTGGAATTTCTCTTGGGAGAAGCTATTATATACATATATTTTCCTTGGCTGGTCCTCTGCTCCCCTCTGTGCTCTGTTGGTCCACTATATAATCCATAAATAATAAAAGAAGTAGCACTGAGCATCTCTTTATGCTATAAGCCTGTCGACCATCACAGGATTTGATCCACCAATTGTGCACCCAATACTTCTCCATCATAAATCACACATCATTGTGGAATCTAGAGCCTGGTTATAAAAATTCACCTCCAGGGTTTGAAACAAATGCAATGAGATGAAGATTATTAAAAAAGTTCAAAGCTTTCAACAATTTAAATTTAAATTTTTATTTGCCTAATACAATATACAGGAAAATACAATTCAACTCTGTCATTATTTTTATTTTAAATTGATTTGCTTGCCTTTAAAATCTTAACATGAGTCATAAATGTATAAAGGAAAGTAGTGTGTTGCATTTTAATTTATTACATATGATCCCTTTCTGGGTATGTTTCATAAGAACCCTAAAAATTCTTATATGTAATATCATTTTATGTGTTGTTTATACTGTATGTCTGTGAGAAATGTAAGCTTTAGATTGTAACTATACAGGTAAGCATTAAATGCTGAAAGCAGAGAAGATAAAAGAATTGACTGGTACTCATTAAAAGAAGTTTTAAATTGTAGCATTAGCAAAAGTAATTGGAAATTACTGATCAATTTGAATATGATGTCCCAGGTCCTTTTACTATTTTAAAAACCTAGACAGGCATAGGTGTATCACATATTGTACATGGGGAATATCTCCCATGCTTTGTTATAACTTATTATTTGTCTCATTTAAAATATGTTTTTATTTCATTATGACAAATATCCGGTGAAGCATTAAAATATCAGTAGATACCAACATGAATTTTTAGAGTGTGGTCAGACATGGCCTTTCAATAACAGAGTATGAAGCAGAAGATGATGAGCATCTCGCGAGACCCTCACTGCCATCTCCCAGGATGGTAGTTTCTTCTTCAAAGGCTTGTTTCTATCCAAAGCTCTCATTGAAGCATGTGTAGTTCATCACTTTAGGTATACTCTCTTTTTATTGGAAAATGGTGCTATTTAGTTATAGTAACTATTTCATAAAATATATTTTTTTAAAAACTTCAGACATTTCATTCTATAATGCAACTTGGCCTACATGTCATCTAAATTCAACCTGAAAGAAACATAATAATTTTCACAATAAAATGAACTATAAGAAATTATTATATCAAAGTAGGTAGAATAATTATTGAATATATAGATGTTTTTGTTAGAGTGTAGAATAAAATATGAAGAGAAAGTGCTAACCCTACTTGGTAAGTCAAGGAAATGCTATATGCCATCAGCTAGAGCAGAGATGCAGACCTGGATCTATAAGGCTTAAGGAACTTAAGCAACAAAATGAGCAACAGATCTGGACACAAAGTGCTGGGACTTATGCTTCAAACCATGGAAAAGCTCTTCATAAAGATGTTTACTGATAATGTGAAAACTTTCCTGATGTTTGCTTCAGGCAAGCTGTCCACGGAGGGATGAGGATAGAGTCTTTAATAGATAGCATCTACTGGCTCTTATGTGCTGCAGGGTCATGGCTCACTGAGCTGAGATGTGGAGAAACACAGACATTGCTAGATTCTATAGAGAAAGCTAACACATAGGAAATCATACTGTTTCTTCCCACAATGTCACTCTGACATTTCTACATTGGAATTTAAATGGGTAATATTTAATTATGCATAGCCTATTTTTACAGAGTAAGCAAACAGTTCTAGTTTTGAGCTTGAGTAATTCATTAATAAAATGGAAAAGAACAGAAGCAAAGAGTGGGTTAAATGGGCATAATAATAAATAGAAGATCGATAGCTAAATAGCGAATGGGGGTAGGTAGAAGATAGATAGATAGATAGATAGATAGATAGATAGATAGATAGATAGATAGATAGATAGATAGATAGATTAGATAATGTGGGGGATTTCTTGTGTTAACTCTAGTAGAAATTATTTGGAAATTGTTAAGTTCATTTTTGTGATTCAGTTTGGAAGGTAATTGTTCTCTTGCTATGTGGACCTTGGAAAAAATATGAGCTATATTATACTAATTTCAAAAAGACCTGGTTTTGAGAGTCTTGAATACCAAGTCATTGAAGTCCACTTACATTAAAGTAAGAGACACCATGCATCAAGATGACTTGCAATATTGTCAGTAAGTGGAAATAGCATATTAGAATTTATTTTTTAACATATTTTATTAGATATTTTCTTCATTTACATTTCAAATGCTATCCCGAATGTCCCCTATACCCTTCCCCCACCCTGTTCCCTTGCCCACCCTCTCCCACTTCTTGGCCCTGGCATTCCCCTGTATGGGGCATATAAAGTTTATAAGACCAAGNGGNATCTCTTCCCAACGATGGCTAACTAGGCCATCTTCTGCTATATATGCAGCTAGAGACACAAGCTCTGGGGGTATTGATTAGTTCATATTGTTGCTTCACCTATAGGGTTGCAAACCCCTTCAGTTCCTTGGGTAATTTCTCTAGCTCCTCCATTGGGGTCTCTGATAATGCCTTTCAAAACCATCAACTTCCAATGTATCTGATTTAAATACAAGATGCTTATTTCATGACTAATGATGGCAGCACTAAAAGTAGGTAAAATTTTGAAATACTATTTGAAGCCTGTATTGTCTTTCCCTGAAATGGATAAATCTACCAATAGACATGCGTGACTTACTATTTACACACATGTTTCAGGTTGACATTTCATTTGCTTTTATAAAGTTTATGTTTCCTTATTCTTTTATGTTTTCTTACTTTTGTCTCTTCTCTTCTTTTCTTGACAGCTTACTTTCTAAATTTTTCTTCACGCTATCAAAAATATTAGTATTTTCAATATAATTACTTTGGTTCTCCGGTTTATGTTTTTAGGAGAATGACTCTTCTCTTCGGATTCTATTTCTGTGGCAGTATATCTGAAATATACAAGTCAGTATTTTTAACCTTGATATCAATCTCTACTAATAAATCCCTAATGAGTTATAAAGTGTGGTGGTGGTGGTGGTGGTGGTGGTGATGGTGGAGGTTTGTGTGTGTGTGTGTGTGTGTGTGTGTGTGTGTGTGTGTGTGTATGTGTGTAACATATTTATGATATGTATGTAACATATTTAGTAGATTCTTCTGCTATATTGTGCTAGATTTTTCTGTTTTATTGTAAATAAACATTTTTAATGAACACACAACCAAATGCCTAGTTTTCTGGATTCCTATTTTTTCCAATAATGATTATATTTCTGCAAGTTCCTAATCCATAGCCACTAATATTTGCAAGTTCTTATGTTGTGATCACCAGTACAACTCAAACAATGAAGTGTGAGAAACAAAAACTTACACCCTTTAGATAAATTCTCATTTTTATAAACTACCACAAAAGTAGTTCTGAAGTTCTACAGTTAATTATTGGTGAATCCAGAAAGCTATCAAAATATCATAGCATAGAGGCTATAATTAACAAACCACAAGGTCATCCTATGTGGTCATATTGTATGGGGTGTCTCCCCCAAAACATCATGAGCATAGCACAATTCTCTAAAAAGTAGTTGGATAAGAACTAAATATTCTTTCACTTGGAACTTCACTTGAATGACACAAAGCAGATACAGGACAAAGATGATAACATTAAAGTTAATTGTAACAGTTTCTTGACTCGTGAAGAAAAATTAAAGTATGATTAATTACGATACAGATTTTGTCAGAGATATTATCAGTAAAGGGGAAAAGAAAGAGCTTGCTGAAGGGAGGGGATGGGAAATACAAACATTACAATATTAGGCCAAAACTCAATAAATATTGAGAGTAACAAGATTTCTCAATTGAACAATGTGAAACCTGTGATTTGAATTCATTTCCTCTTTAAGGTAGAAGGAGACACCTGATTTCAGAAAATTGCCCTCTGAACTCTGCATCTACACTGTGGCATGGCATGCAGAAAGAGTTCATGTACACAGAGAGAGAGAGAGACACACACACACACACACATATACATTGTGTACATACCCACATAATATGTGGGATGATACAATTTAATAAAAAAAATCAATATATGTCACATAAATATTAAATCAGAAGTAGCAGTTTTTAAAAGGATCTATAAAAGACATATAAATGTTTTTAGCATCTTTACAATTCTTTGTCTAATGCCTGAAAGATTTGTTGGTACCATTGGAATCCACAGAGAAAAACATTGAATAAATATGTATCTACAAGAAGTGGAAATCCCAAGAGCATAAAGGAGCTCTGGGGGTCAGGAAAACTCAAAAATTCTGTGAATGTGCAGAATCTTTTATTTACTTCTTGTGAGCTGCCTGTAGAACATAGCTAAGAATTATTTATCTTTCCTTCTCAGAAGAGCAAAATGAAAGAAGCACAAGTAACCTCACTGCACTCTAAAAGCCTGTCAATAATAGAACCCTATGAAGCATTTGCACTACTCTGTTCAACGCTAAAGTTGTTGGAAATGCTAAGCAGCCATTCAGAAAGCAAATAACCGGTCCCACACATCTCTTCATTCATTTTTGGATGGATATTAAAATAAAATTAAACCATATTTAAAAGAAATATGTGTTCACCAAGAGGATGACTAGGTTTTATATATCATATAAAGGTTTTATATGTATATAAAGGTTTTATATTTTATATATATATATATATATATATATATATACATACATATATTATATAAAGGTTTTATATCATATATAGGTTTTATATCATATATATATATGATATATATGTATATATATGTATATAACAAAACCTTAAATGTATTATTATCAATATTTTCATGGAGGTGCCACATTTTAGAATGTAAAAATGTTTTTTTTCCAACACCAAATATAAAGGAAACCCAGTCATCCTCTTGGTATCCTAGTGTGTGTGTGTGTGTGTGTGTGTGTGTGTGTGTGTGTATATATATATATATATATATATATATATATATATATATATATATGTATATATACTAATATTTTGGAGCTCATATTATTTATGCAACAAGTTGTATTTACATTGTAAAGGGATAAAAGGTAGATTCGGTAAGAGGTTGGGGTTTTAGACTCTGCACAGGCATTCCAGTCTTCTCACTACTCATTGTCTGCCACATGAGGGAAGATGAATACCTATCTCAATATGTTTTTATGCATGTTAATTAAGAGTCATTATTTTGATGCAGTCAAAATGATGTCTGTCATACTCAACAAGTAATCAATTCTATAACAGATATATGTATCATAGCATGTAGATATCATAGAAGAAAACAACCTATGGACCAGACATCATCATACCATGTTGCACCAGGATAAAGATTATGTTTGCTTTTGAATGCTCAGAAATCATCTTAGGACTGTGCTTGGAGAATTACACTCAATGGCTATGAAGTACTCATATTAGAGGAAATATGATCAGCAAATAGTGAGTCAGATGAAATTCATAAAATATGACAAAGCAAAGTGTACATATTTAAGAATACATACATATGTGTTTATAAAAATATATGTATATATATATGTATATAAGTATATATATATATGTGTGTGTGTATATATATATTTGCATATTATTTGTTCTTTGTTCACCTATTTTTTTTAGATTAAATTCATTCTTTCCATCCTCCCCTCTATATTAATATTTTCCTTCTTTTCTTCTTCCTTCTCTTTCTCTTTTCTCTTTCTCTTCTGACAATATCTTATGATTTGGCTCAGGGCAGCATCAAAGTCATGATCCTTCTGTTTCACTATGAAGAGCACAGGGAGTGTAACCACATGCCCGCATCTCTAGAAACCCACATCTTTCATAACATACAGGGAACCTCTGAGCACAGTGTCATCATACGAGAAGATACACCTAAATACATGCAGAGTCCTCATGTTTGATTCATAAATAGATTTCTAACAAATAATATTATTTTGATGGTTCTGTTGTAGTGATAAAGTATTTAAAAAGTAAGCATGCTAAGAAATATTGAGAAAAATCACATTTTTTTCACCTAATGATGGTTTTCTTCCTAGACCTACAGCATCCATTTCTTGAAAACAAAGTTTGTCTTGGCTGTGTTTATAGTATTATAATTTCCATGTATATAATGTAAAACTGGACTATGAGGAACAATCTGACATCATTCTGTGAATTTTTCCATTTCTAAAATTCTCCATATGGCTTCCCTGACTACCATCTTTGTCTCAAGACCTGGAGAAAAATAATACATAATACAGTGTTGCTATGGGCTCCTCTGCCTTTAAGTATTGCTTTTGTCTGTGGAATAGCCCTTCATCATTTCCAGGACGAAGAGTTTTCAGAGAAAATGCACTGTTTTTCCTTTAGAGAAATGTGAAACATTTTAATTCTCATTTCACAATGAACTCATGATTCTTGTCTATAATGTAATTAGAACAACAAAAAAAGATTGAAAGTTGCTGAGATCAAGAAATGAAAATTGATGTTCAATGAGGTTAAATCCGTTTTCATGGATTCTGAGTATACTGTCCTTAAATTTCTAGAGCTAACTCTTTTAAAACTCTTCCTGCTCTGTCCACATTTCATCAGAGTGGTTATAGAAAAAAAAAAAAAAAAATGAGAAGTGCAGCACATTTTGTCAGTGTATTGTTATACATGATGAAGAACCTTGAGTTCAAACTAGCCAAGCTTTATGGATAGCAAAAGTCCTTACAGCTGCTCATTTTCTGTTGTTGCTTCTACATCCCGAGGAGCTCTCATCTTCTCTTATGGTTTTCCTACATTTTCAAATGAAAGGAAGCTCTGCTGTCATTTTTTTTTCTCTTCTTTGTTTCTGGAATCTGAAACTTTAGTCCTCACTTAAAAGAACTCTGCCCAAACAGGTTTTTCAACCTTAGAAAACAAAAGAAATCCTCAAGTCAGATGAGCTCAGTAAGATTCTCCCTTCCCCAGCGCCACCATTATCACCTGTGGGTCATGGGAGCACCAAGACAGCATGTCAAACACAATCCTTCACTCCAGCAGAAACTGTCAAGCTAGTAATAACTGAACAAAAGTGCATACCCACAGATATCTGTTGCACTAAAAAACTGTTTCCCATACTTTGGTTTATCAAAAAGTAAAAGTGGTGCAGTTTTCTTGTGATGGCAAACATTTCTCTGTGTTAAAGTACAGACGAATTATTTGTGTTTGAAAAGTCTGTGACTTAAGCAACAAACATAAGACTTATACTTATGATCAACTTTAATGATAAAGTCAGTTAAACGTATGCATATTTACTTACATTTGATTTAATTTCATTAGTTTAGCTTTTATTTATTGATTGATAGTTTTGCTTTGTAAAATATATGATGCATAAAATGAATATAAATTAATGATACAGTAAAATATTTATTAATTCACTAATTTTAATACTTAAAATTATACATTTTTACTTTAGAATACACTTTCCTTCAAAAAGAATTTGGATTTCGGTAACTATGGAACATAGAACTTTATGGATATTTGGAAAGGTTCCCTTTCCCATTTCTCTGCAGGCCCTGAGAATGTGGAGAAAAGCAATTGCCATCCAACACCAGGCAGCACAGTCCTAGGATCCCCAGTGAAGGGCTAGGAAGAGGTTTGTCCTGTGAAACCTTGCCTTATGCCTAGAGGAACATTTACTACTTGTGGACAGTGAGAATCTAAGAGAGTTCTATCAGTTTCCCTGAATTGGGAAGCAAAACCTGTTGTTCACATGGGACGATAACAGCAGTTATATTTGGGGTAGAAAAATGATAGTGAAGTCTTCCAGGAATAATAAGCTAGAAAATCGAATGGCCACCAGTCCTTCAGCTAAACCCATAAGTATGCTCCCTGGATTATACAACATAATTGTTAGCAAGAGTGGCTCGGAGACATGATAGTTCCAGGAGACATTGAACTATAGAGATTATAAGGTCAGAAAAAAAAAAAAAAAAAAAAAAAGAAAGAAAGAAAGCTAAATAAAATCATTAAATTAGCCACACTGTAAGAATAGTGTTTCTCTAGACCCAGAGCCAAACATTATGCAGAACTTGGGGAATTGATACCAAAGATCAAAGATGGAGACAAAGGATTGTAGGAGTCAGAATGCTCAAGAACACCACAAAAAGAGAGAGAGAGAGAGAGAGAGAGAGAGAGAGAGAGAGAGAGAGAGAGAGAGAGAGAGAGAAGAAAAGAAAGAAAAGAAAAGAAAAGAAAAGAAAAGAAAAGAAAAGAAAAGAAAAGAGAAAAGAAAAGAAAAGAAAAGGAAAGGAAAGGAAAGAAAAGAAAAAAACTACAAAATCAGTTAAGCTGATCCACATAGGGGCTCACAAAATCTGAACCACCAACCTAGAAGTGTGCATGGGACTGTCCTAGCCCTCTGCATGTATGTTACAATTGTGTAGCTTGATCTGCATGTGGGACTGCTAACAGCTGGTAAAGCAGCTGTCCCTGACTCTGTTGCTTTCCTCTGTGATGAGCTTATTCCTCAATAGGCTGCCTCCACTCATCTTAGTAGAACAAGATACTCTTATTCTTACAAGGTGACATGCCAGGGCTGACTGATATCCATGGGAAGCCGCCTCTTTTCTAAAGAGAAACAGAGGGGTGGATAGCAGGCAGGGGAGGTGGGGAAAGGGGGCTGGGAGGAGAGGAGGGAGAGAAAAACGCTGTTAAGATGTACCATAAATAAATAAGTAAATGAAAAACAAATAAAGAAATTAATTTAAAAAGAATAATCTGTGTGTGTGTTTGTGTTTGCATCCATATCACTCTCTCTGTGCATGCCTCTCTGTGTACATGATTATATGGTAATTCACAATTTGTTTTCAACCAATGGATTATAATCTAACAAAAGATATATATATATATATATATATATATATATATATATATATATATATATATATAATACGATATATGTGTATGTAATAATAAATAATAACAGATATTTATTATATTTAAATATTTATATATATTATTATATTATAAATTATATATATTATATATATATTTAAATAAATATATGTATTTACCTATCATCCTTAGGTTTTCATGAACTATATACTGAACTCAATGACAATAATATATATTTGCACAATATAATTTATGATAAACATTGTAAAAGTATTTTAAATCTATGGTAGGAAGAAAATATCTCAAAAACAGTTGTAGAAGACTCCACTTAAATTCAAGGAAAAGGAAAAACAGTAACAAAGTAATACAGGATTTTAAATGATCAAAGTGAAATAAATCGGCTCAAACTGCATTCCAGTTTTTGGCTAGGAAAGAGGGTATAGAAATCAATGAATTTTTAGAGGGCAAAGATTATATTGTTTGTGAGTCTCAAAGAATAAAAAAACACATAAATATATTAACATGAAATGGACAAATTCAACTATGGGGAATTGCCTCAACTATAAATAATTTAAATCATTAAAACTTAGAGCACATTTCAATGGATGATATTATAAGTTCCAATTATGTCCTTACTTCTTAATATACAGTATTCATTGTAGTCAAACAAATTTCCTATCAGGAGGGAAAAAAGAGGAAGGTAAAAGGAAGAGAGTAAAGGAAGGGAGAAAATATGTAGGAAAATGTGAGAGCTTACAGACGCTTTCCCAAAATTAATAATTAAGCACCTTAGTCAAATAATTCTTAGATTTATACACTTTATTACAAAAGTATTATGCTAATATAAAATAGATTTCAGAGCATTCTTGCCCATATTTGAAACTGAGACTTCTTCCTTAACAAAGGTTGTTTGAATGAGAGGAACACACATCATAGAAACTAGTCAATTTCCATCTTATTTAAATTAATAATTACAAAAGTATTAAATAAAGTACTTCCTTACTGTTTTATGTTATTTTCCAAATATACAGACATGTGTTTTAATCTGATAATTATTTTGAAAGTTTGAACATCCCATTGGAAGGTATTTTCTAATATTTTAGCATATATGAACTAATAAGTTTCTATATTATCTTTAAGATATATAGATGATAGATAGATAGATAGATAGATAGATAGATAGATAGATAGATAGATCACTTTTTCCTGTACCTACAACATCTCCTGATATTTTCACGCATTATCCCTATTGTTTTTACTGGTTTTATTTCATTACATTAATATATATATATATATATATATATATATACATATATATATATATATATGTATATATATATATCACAAATGCAATATGCTGAGGCTATTCAGTGTCATTAGGATATATATGTTTTCAGGGTTGACAACTTTTGATGGTTTACTAATTAGGTAGGTATCCTTAAGAAAACTGATATTACCTAGTTCAGTAGTCATTTATTTTCTCTAGTTCTTCATCTAGGGTTGGTGCCTTGCGATGTTTCCTCCTTGCATGCTAGCCTGATAACTGGTGTTGTCATGGTTCCTCTCTCCTTTATGCTACCAGCTTGCTGAGATGCTGTCCTCTAGCCCTTAGAATCTTTGTACATTTTTTCTATGATGTTCCTGAGGTTTAGGTATAGGTGTTATGTTGAACACATAATAATTGTGTCTGCAGACACAACTATAGATGTTTTCTACATTTTTACCAGTTGTGTCTTGCTATAAAGATTTCATCTGCTTAAAAAGTAACTTATTTGGTGAGTGGTGGGACCTATACTCTTCTGAAGGTATATAGATATGTATTTAGAATGAAGTTAGAAATTGTACTGTCATATTTCAGTTAAAATCACCCAATTCTTGTATTTGAAGCTTATGGAATCTTCAATAACAGGTTTTTAGAAGCTACTTTCCCCCATATTAGTAATATAAGTTACAAAGGGCAATTATTGGGCCTTTGTTTGGTCATTAAATGAATACTAAGCTAAGTCCACTGACTATTTCATCAGTTTATTTTCTTAATCGTCTGATATATAGATATAATATTACTTCTTTATATTTCATTCATCACTTTCCTTTGGCGGTGGTAACTGAGATTGCCTACTTCATGACCATTATCCTAGAGAGATGTGGTCTGTAGCCATTAAATAAATAAATAAATAAATAAATAAATAAATAAATAAATCAAAAAACAAAAAAATAAATAGTCTTCATCTGTGATGATTTTATTCAGTATTATATATTTCTAAAAGACATATTCCATTGGCATTTAAACCGTGATTGTTGTGATAGGTGTTTTCAATCTGAGTTTGAAGTTGGACAAGCAAGTATTATTAAATGTAGTTAGGTTTATGTTGATATGATAAACATCAGGACCAGAAAAAGTTGAGAGGTAAAGGGTTTATTTTTTTTTTTTACAGTTTTCAACTCATTGTCCATCACCTAAGAAGGTCAAGGCCAGGAACGCCAGGCAGTAACCAGCAGTCAGGCACTGAGTCAGAATCCATAGAGGAAGGATGCTTACTGACTTGAAGTTCCTCATGGCTTGCTCATTCTGCTTTCTTATAATGCTCTGAACACTTTCTTAAGTATGGCACTGCCATCTTTAGGCTAGGCCTGCCTATATCAATCATTAGTCTAGAAAATGTGTTGCGTGCTTCTAGGTACTATTGTGGAGGCATTTTCTCAATTTAAGTTCTATCAATTTCATACCAAGACAACCAGGGAAGACTGTCAAATTTGACTAACAAAATTTCTAAAATTTGTTTAAAAGACTGTCTTTATTGAATAAGTTGTAAATAATCTATTGTTTTTTAATTTATTTACACTCCATATTTTATCCCCCAATCTACCCATCAACTTTTCCACATCCCATACCTCCTCCTCACACACCTGTGTCCACGGGGATGTCTCCATCCCCGACCCCACCTGACCTCTAAACTCCCTGGGGCTTCCAGTCTCTTGAGGGTTAGGTGCATCATCTCAGAGTGAACACAGATATTGCAGTCCTCTACTGTGGAACCTCTACATGGGGGTCTCCTATCAGCTGGTATTTGCTGCTTGTTTGGTAGTCCAGTGTTTGAGACTGCTGGTCTTCATACAGGGTCACCCTTCTCCTCAGCTTTTTTCAACATGCCCTAATTCAACAACAGGGAGCAAGTATTTCAATAAACTAAACCACAAATCTTTTAAATAAATAGGATTATTAACTTCACAAATCAGACTGTAGATACTAGTTATTAAACAGAACAAGGGTATTCTCAAAAAACTTGTCACTTCAAAGTAGTTTCAACTAGCCCTAGCATACATACATCAATCCTTCATTCCTTCCAGCTCCCTCCCTCCTTCCCCTTCCCCTTCAGAAAAGGACAGGCCTCCAAGTTACTAAAGCTAAACATGACAAAGCAAGGTACAGTAAGATGAGGCACATGCTCTCATTTTGAGGCTGGCCAAAAGAGAAAATGGATTCCAAAGGCAGGCCAAAGAGCCGGAGACACCAGCTCCCACCATTAGGAATCCTACAAAAACATCAAGCTAAGAGCCATAACGTATACACAGAGTATCTTGTACAGACTCATGAAAGCCCTGTGCTTAAACCATCTCTTCTATGGAGAGTTTTCAATTAATAATATGTCAACTTAAAGTTCCAAGATAGCAATATAGAAATATAATTATTCATAGGTATTAAAAATATAGTTATTTAGAAAAAAAATCAAGAATGTATATTCAGTTAATTAATGATACATGCATATAATATATTTAATTGTATCCTATGTTATAAGGTTATTTTAATAATTTAATATATTTCCTTTTTTAAAGTTTTATATTTTCATTATTTTTGTTTAAAGATAAATGTCTTGTGAGTGATATGAAACGAGATTGTAAAACTAAGATTAAATGGAAATAGAGAGTGTTGAAAATCTGCAGACAGGAACTGTCATTTGCCTGAGATTATAATAATGACCAATAATGATGTTAAAAGAACTCAATAAATCAGGCTAAGTTATAGAAAGTTTGCTGAGTTTTGATTGGTGTTTTCATTACACAGGAGTGGGTAAGTACTTAAGGTTATAAATCATTTTAATGAAAGGATAAAATGTGATTTATTCCTGGGAATGTAGTGAGTCTTTAAATATATATTCCATCTATAACAATTGACAGTACGCCTCATCCTTTGTGTCATTTCTTTCAAGTGGATAGAGATTTTACATTTTACTACAGTAACTTCTTGTGTTTTATGTTGATGACTCCTCTTCCTCCTTCTCTTCTTTTTTTCTTTTTCTTCTCTCCTCTTTCTCCTCCTTCCCCCTTCTCCTCTCCTCCTTCTATCATGATAATGAGGAAATGGTTAATAGGCAAGACTGTTCTCTGTGCAAACATTCAAATGTGAGTTTGTATTCCCAACACACATACTAAGAGTGGATATGACCAGAGGAAGCTGTAAACACTGGTTTGGGGGCTGAGACAGGTGGATCAGAGGATAATGGTTATTCCGGTCACCAGCTCTAGGTTCAATGATAGTCCTCCTTGCAAGGGAATAATATCCAGGATTCTGATTAAGAAGGACATCTAATAGCCTCCTCTGGCATTCACACAAACACAGGCACAAGGATACTCAAACATGAATAAAACAGTCCTGTGCTTCACTCACAAACACACAAATACACATTCATACACACTTCAGTTTTAAGTGAATAATATTCCTTAAGCTTGTGATATTCTCTTACATTTGTGATTTTGATTATTATTCCATTACTTATAGATATATGCTACAAGATGCAATTATTTAACTTTTTGGAATGTATTCTAATATCATTATAACATTCTAGTATCTTTTTATAATTCTCTTGATTTTATTTTCTTCAAAAAATCATTAAAATTATAAAGTTAACCTATATTTTGCATATCTTAATGATTTCTAGATTATGTCTAAATTATCATTTCTATATAATTATATTATAATAAAAATAATATATACACATTATACATTATATATTTAGTATATATTACATATTGCATATCACATATTACATGTTACATTTTGCATGTTGCATACTACATATTAAATTTTATATTATTCTATATAATAAATAATAAATATTTTTGTGTTATATATTATATGTTATATATTTATTTGTTACGTATGGTATAAAAATGCTTGATTGGTTTTTGTATGCATGTACATATTTCTTACGTAACTCACCAATGCGTTCTTTTTATAAGTAAATACTCCACTTACATTAATTTATTAAAGTTATTACCATGTTACAGAGGAAGACTCTTAAGTGTAGTGCTATATACTTTTGTGCTCATATTTTATTATTTTCAGAAAAATCCTATAAAATTCATTTTAGACCATTTTATTGTGCCTACAATATACAATTTCATTTCCTTCTTCCTTAATATTTTCGAGCCATCTACTGAGTTAGGGACAGGCTCCATAACTCCTAGGATCACAATCCACTGTATTTGCTCTTCTCATATCTTTGCTAAAGATCCTGCTAAAGCTGTAGGCACCAAATTCTCCCTACTGCAAAAGAAAGTTTAGAGTTTTATGGGAAGTAGGACGCCAGATGTTCTTACCTAATGAGACCTCAAAGAAAGGCTGATCCTCCCAGCTTCTGGACTGACAACCCACCCACCGACAAGTGTCAGACACTGGCCATGGACTCAGCGGACAATTGCAGACTTTATTTTTCAACCACAAAAGACGTCATGAGAGCAGGAGGCAGAACTCACATCTAGATGAACAAACATCAATGAGCAAACAATGAATGAGTGCCTCACAGTTAGTAGTAATTTGCTTGTGATATGCTGGGGGTAATCTGAAGGTTCTGTTTTCTGTTTGCTTGTTTGTTTGTTTTTGTTTTCTTTCTACTTGTTAAGAAGGAGTTCAGGAGAGATACTTTTGACCTTTTGATTCTTCCTGGAATAATAGTGGAAGAACCAGTGGGAGGAAAAGCACCATCCTTCTCCTTTACAAATGAAAATAAAATTGTATAACTCACTCGCTTGAACAGAATTTGTATTCTCAGAAGTATCAGATTTGAAAGTAATCTTATTTACTATGGTGTAGACAGGCGAATCATTAAGGAACAGATGCTATTCTTTTATTCTACAATTGTTGCTTCAAAGGTTGTAGTATGGATATAGTCTAAAATAATTCTACTACTAACAGTGTCTCAGCCCTATAGGTAATATGGTAAATTATGTTTTATCACTTGAGTAATTGTAACAGGCTTTGGCAGGAAAAGTACAACACATTTATTGATGATTTAGATAGAACTTAGTAGAAATAAATTGTTATGATTTAGACTTTTAACCTTATTATATCGAAATTACTATTTATTTGTTTTGAAAGAGTGGCATATATTCTTTTGCTTTTTAACTACTTAAAACAATTCACAAATTTAAATAAATTTTGATCATATTTTTCCCCTTCCCAACTTCATTCAAAACTTTTCTTCCTTCCTTTCCTTTTAGTTATTTCTCTGAAAAAAAAAATTAAAAACCCAAATACAACCACAAAGTCATCAAAGTCTTGAACATGCATCTCACTCAAAAAGGAAAAATTACAAAAAGAAACATCAACCCCCCCCCCGCCAAACTGTACAAACTGTGGCCAGATCCAAGCACACAGAAAAGTTATCAAGCCCATTATCTTTTGTTCAATTACTCATCACTCCCAAACATGAGCTCTGTTCCGGAAAGGTTGATATACCCAGTGTCATTCCATCACAGAAAATGGATCTTCCCTCTCTCACCAGATATAAATGACAGCATCACTGATTGTTAACCTTTATTCTAGTAGATAGGTTGACTCTCATTTTTCATTCCTTTCTAAGACACATTAAAATAAAATATAATAAGATGAAGCAAAAGTGATCACATTCGAGTCAGACAATGCAGACCAACAAATAGAAAAGAGCCCAAGATAGGTCAAAAGAACCAGTGACCCCATTGTTAGCACTCTCTGATATCCCAAATAAACACTATACTGGAAGACTTAATATAAGCACAGTACACCCATACTAACTAAGCCTGTTCCTTTCATAGTCCTAAGCTTCTTGCAAAGACTCTAAATTTAAACTTACTTTGAATACTAGTTTTCAACAGCATAGAGTAAGCCACATCAACTACCACATTAGTTGCATAGGTATAGTAAGCAAGTCAGACAAAAATACAAGGGGATCTCCTATTTATTTTAATATAAGAAAGTCTTTGTGGACGTTATAATCATTGAGATCGGTCCATTTGCATAATTTGAAATTTAGATACAGGCGAAGCGACACCTATTATTTGACATCGTTGTCTAATAAGTCAATCCATATATTGTTCTTCGTATGCAGGCAACACTGTATCACTTACCATTTCCAACTGACTAACTCAGCTTTCAGTTCTGCAAATGTGGATGGGCAACGAAAACAAACAGCAATTCTGCAGATTCTTCTTTGAGAGAGACGTTAATACATTTCATTTTACAAATGTGCTTGGGTTTTGTCCAAAAGAATACATCAGCACTCATTTAGAGTTCTATTTTACTTTCTTATTATTCATTTATGTTTGTGTGTTCTTTGTATGTATGTTTTGACTGTGCAACATCGGTGTGATTACTACCTACTGAGGCCAGATGAATGTAAGCTCCTTTGGAACTGGAGTTAAAGGTGCCTTTGAGCTCTACTTGGATGCTGGGAATAAAACTAGCAACTACTGAAAAGACAGTGAGTGCTTTTAAGTGCTAAGTCATCGCTTCTAGTTTTATTTCTTATTATGCATTGGTCTGTCTATGGTGGTAAGCTTACCTTCTTTGACACTTTTCCTTCTTTTTAGTGAGTATATGTACTTCAGGTTCTTCTTCACATTTTTTTTTCTTTTTTGAATCTTTTATTTATTTATTTATTTATTTATTTATTTATTTAATATATTTATTCAAAACTCCAGATTTTCTTCCCCTTTTGGTCCACCCTCAGATTGTTCCACATCCCTTATGTACTCCATGTCCCCCTGTCTCCACAAGGATGCCCTGCCCCCTCATACCAGACCTCTTAATTCCCTGGTGCCTCCATTCTTTTGATGGTTATGTGCATTTTCTCTGACTAAACCCAAACCAGGCAGTCCTCTACTGTATATGTGTTGGGGGACTCATATCAGCTGATGTATGCTGCCTGGTTGGTGGTCCATTGTCTGAGAGATCTTGGGGGTCCAGGTTATTTGAGACTACTGCTTCTCCTACAGGGTTGCCCTCCTCCTCAGCTTCTTCCAGCTTTTCCCTAATTCAGCCATAGGGGTCAGCTGCTTCTGCCTATTGATTGAGTCCTGCAAATATCTGCCTCTGACTCTTTTAGCTGCTTGATGGGACTTTCAGAGGGCAGTCATAATAGGTCCCTTTTTGTGAGCACTACATAGCCCCAGTAATAGTGTCAGGCCTTGGGGCCTCCCTTGAGCTGGATTCCACTTTGGACCTGTTGCTGGAACTTCTTTTCCTCAGGCTCCTCTTCATTTCCATCCCTCAGTTCTTTCAGACAGAAACAATTATGGGTTGGAATTTTGACTATGGGATGATAACCCCATCTCACATGATGCCCTGACTTTCGGTGGGAGCTGGGTTCTACATGTTCCCTCTCCCCAGTGTAGAACATTTCACCTAGGGTCCCTCCTTTGGATTCCTGAGAGTCTCTTACCTCCCAGGTTTCTGGTCCATTCCGGAGGTTCGTCCCAATCTTCTGCCTCCCGAGTTTGCCTGTTTCCATTCTTTCTGCTCGCCCTCAGAACTTAAGTTCTTTTCCCCTGCCCAAGAGGAAATCATGTTCCCCTCCCTGCCCCACTAGCCCTTCCCCCATGTCCACATTCCCTCCCAGGTCCCTCCCTCCCTCCTCACTTGTAGTTGCTTTCTTCTCTCTCCCAAGTGGGACTGAGGGGTCCTCACTTGGGGCCTTCAGCTTGTTGACCTTTTTGAGTTCTGTGGATCGTATCTTGGATATTCTGTACTTTTTTTTTTTTTTGGCTAATATCTATTTATTAGTGCGTACATACACTCATGTCCTTTTGGGTCTGAGTTACCTCACTCAGAATGATATTTCCTAGTTCCTTCCACTTGCTTGCAAAACTCAAGATGTCCTATTCTTAATAGCTGAGTAGTATTCCATTGTGTAAATGAGCCACATTTTTATATCCATTCTTTGGACATGGGATATTTTGGGTTGTTTCCAGCTTCTGACTGGTATGAACATAGTGGAATTGACATTTTAAGAAGCATATGCACTGCTGGTTACTTTCTTTAGAAAGTATCATGATAAGTTTACTTAATAGCAGCCACGTGAGGGACCGAGTTCAGACCCGCAGAACCAATGTAAAACAGAAACTGACTGTGCTCCCATCCTTGTGGCGATGCAGAGAGAAGAATACCCAAGATCCCTGGTCATGCAAATTAGACCATTCAATTGGTCACTTTGGTTAAATAAGGGAACCTATCTCAAAACAGAAAATGGAGAACTATTAAAGAGGTAACTCAAAGTTCATCTCTGACTGACTTACACAAATACAACAGGAAGGGCAGGAGGAAGGAAGGGATAGATAGAGAATGGCGCAGAGGGAACAAATATTAAATACACTTGTATATGTTCTTATTCCTCCCCCGTTTTTCTCAGTTGGGAGCCAGTCATGCTGGGACTACGAAATATAATGTATGCAAAGCAGTCCTAGAAATGAAAGGGCTTTAGAATAGATTAGCAGAAAGTTTTCATTAATTTCAATTTGCTACTTTTAATATAATATTCTCCCTTGTGGTGAAAGAAACTCTAAACCATTCTCAAAAGAGAGAGGCGGCTGTCCAAATGGTACAACAGTGATTTTTCTCTGTACAGTGTACATCAAAAGAATTAGGAGTTACTTAAAAAGCTCCAGACTGGGGAAGACCTGACAATCTGGGAATACATTCCATATGCTTCAGTGAAACAACACTACCTTCATTCAGAGAATACAAAATTGAGAGTCTCTCCATTCTTTAAACCTGGTTTTAAACAAAAAGATCATCATCTTCAGTCACAATACTTAATTTTCTACTTTAAGACATTCTTCAGGTCTCAGTTTTCATTCCCTTTCCATTTGGAATATGTGTGTATGTATGTGTATGTGTATAAATATATCTATATAAGAACTTATATAGATATATTTATATATGTATATTATATGTATTGTACATATTTACATATGAAACATGTATGTTTATTTAATGTTATATATATATATATATATATATATATATAACATTTTTATGGCCACCTGAAACAACTTGAAATACTCACATCTGGGATTTTGTGTACTTCTGCAGTTTTGTTATATTTTAACAGTGATTAGAATTGATTTCCACTTTCAGTGCAGTTTTATTTTTATTTAATTACTAATGAGTTTTCCTTTCATGTTCATTTTCATGTACTCACATATTTTGATATTTGGGGCTGTATTACGCTGCTACATTTTGAATCTTCATTCTTCATTAAGAACACACATTCATAGTTTGAATGGAAATTACTGAGGATAGACACAAAAAATAGCTAATCATAATAACTCAGCCCAAGCCTTCTGTTATTATCTGTTTCATTCTGGAAATAAAATTGATCAGAGAGCATGTATTCTTTTTTTTTTCCTCACAGTCTGCCTAACTTAGAGATTGACACACACTAGGCAAATACAAGGCAAAGAATCAATGAATAATTGATTTATTCTGATGCTCTAATACACATCCATATTTGTTTCCGGGAAGTAGTTTAGTTGTTGAAGGATCAAGTTCTAGAATGAATAATTAATCATTTATCAAATGCCTCCAAAAGGCAAGGTCAAATGTGATAGAAAGGATGAAAGCCATTAGAAGATTGTTGATATGCACGCTAATCCATTTCAGAAGTGTCAGTTTGCATTTGTTAGTGGTTAGTCTAAGGAACCCTGCAGATGGCAGCTTTATCAGAAGATGCACTTTTCAACACCTCATAACTAGAGACCAAATAGGAAGAAAGCCACATAATGTATAGTAGATGAAATTCTCCTTTTTATCCTTGGGAGAGCTCTTGTTACATCTTTAAAGTGAACTAGGTAGATATTTTCCCACTTGTAAGAGAATTCACTAACATTCTTCCATTATATAAATACATATTTTATCTTCTTGCATCATAATAGAAATTTTATAAAAGTTTAGGGGTAGCATGAATAGTCCAAATTTTCCATACAACCTCATACACATGACACCAAAGACATATAAGTTCCTTTAAATTTGATACATGGCCTTCCTCCATGAAACACCAGCTCTTATATTATGTTTCTATCTTCCCGTGGTATACTCCTTGAGTTTTGGTGGAAATGCGGAATTGACATAAGTGTCCCATAAGGGCTGAGTAGACAGTCATTTGTTCTCAGCTTATCTCTCCACTGTCTCCTGCTAACTACAGGAAGAAGTGTCTCAGACAAATGTGAAAACAGTTTAGGTCTAAGGGTCTAAATATAAATGGTCAGACAGAAATTTTAGAATGTGAACATTTAGGAAAATAACAGTAACCGAGTCTTCTTAGTGCATATGACCCACATTAATGCCCAGATACGGGATTTTGACCAGGATTGGGGTACCTGGCATGAAACTCACTACAGTGGAACTACAAATCCTCAGAAAGTAATTAGTTACCCTGTAAAAGTAACTTATTTGATAGATGCAACTGACATTTGGAGATTTACTGGTAAATAAGTTTGCCCTTTCTACCTATTTCTGAACTCTGACTGGCTGGTTCAAATCAGATGTTCTGGCTCAAACTCCTGTCCGGGGTGACTGATTCAAATTGGCTTTTCTTGGCTTCTGATTGACTTCCGACTGAATTGTGCGCTTGTAAAGACTGCCTCTTAAAGTCCATGAACTGAATCGCTCCAAACGGCACTGAGCTTAACTGAGTACAGCTGAATTCGGTTGAACAGACCTGAACCAAACTGGAATGACTCTTCCTCACTGTTTCTTAAATACCTTTTTTCCTGCCATCTTGATAGTTGGATATATTCCATCTCTGACTCATTCTGTTAAATCTATCTCAAATTCTTTACTCTGTCTGCCCCTCAGTTAGACATCTTTGTTTGTGATTAATGTGTATATTAAAGGCACGTCTGTATTTCAGCCAGAGAGATCAACGTGGTGTACTAAGGTCTTGTCTGTGTTCCAGTCAGATCATATTGTAGTTCAGTGTGTGTCTTTGGAGTGATGCATTACCAGAGCAGCCATGTTGCTGGATTCAAATTCCTCTATATTTTCCCATTTCTCTTTAAACTAAACAAACAAACAAAAAGTATATAGTTTAACATTTACAACAGAAACAATTATCAGTCCCATAACATAACAGTCTTTATGAAGTCCCCTAGATGTGATGATCCTTCATAACTGCAGCCCTGATCGTCTGTCCTTCAACAAATGTCCATTTCAGCGTTCAGGTTTTTGAGTCTGCCAGTCTGATGTATGATCTGCCCTTCTTCAGCTAGTTTGTTGAGATGTTCCCTTGTTTTGGGGATGAGTTTTCTGTATTGCTGTCCTTCTGCCTACCTTCATTCCTTGATTCTTACCTTCCATCTAGAATCTCTTACTCAGATTGAATTGTTACCTATTTTGAATGAACTCAGTCTTTCATCACATGGGGAAATATAGACAAAATATCTTCTCCAACACATTGCCTGATTTCTGTTCTGATGTTTAAACATCTTTAAAGTAAACAGATTGAACTAAACAAACAATTTTATCTACAGTCCAGTGTCTTTTACTCCATTCTGTTTCCCAAGATACAATTAGATCTTTATGAATTCTCACATAAACTCAACACTTAGGCACTCTCTGTTACTGTCTGACACCTCCCCTCCCCAGAATAGCTGTAGTCATTTTGTTCCATGTCTGTTAGCTATTTGCTATTGCTGTAAATTGCCTGCCAGTCATTGACATGGAAAAGTGACTTGACTCAAGGACAATTTAACCACATATGTTTTATTCTGTATGTTCTGAATGTTCTCTGTGAAATTTGCTAATCTTAAGAAGTTCTACAAAGCTGTACAAATGATTCATCTAATCAAAGGTCAATATGAACTGTTATGTCTAAAATATCTTGTATCAGAGCTGACCACTGGGCAGTCCTTGTACCTATGTATGAGCTCACTATGGTTTTTGTGGCTGACAGTGAAGAATGCTGCTAATATGCCATATTTTTGGTTATTATCTTAATATTCTGAAATTCTACTGTTCACCACCCATGCACTTCACTTTACCTTACTCTAGACAAATCAGCTTAAATGTTAGCTGATATTACTTTGCCTGGTAAGCCAACTGCTCCTCTTCTTGCCCTTTAAAATTTGAATCTGTTATTTCCTATAAAAAGCCTTCCCTGGGAGTAAACTAGTGCAAGAGTTAGTCTTCTGGGATCGTTCAACAGTTCTGAACATTCAGAATTAAGGTGTCCATTCAAGAAACTCTTCTAGCTTAACTGAGATCAATTTTTATCTGGTTTGGGTGATGATTCTTGAACACTGTCACTCTCAAATAGGACTTTCTATCCATTCAAACACAAAACAATCAAGCCATATTACATGAGATGTCAACAAATAGTGTCAGCTAAAATAGGTGTTCACTGTCTGAAATTGGAACAATATTAATCTGAGCTCCACATTGTGGTAGTAGATCTCTTTCCCATAGGTCTATGGCTATGTCTTCCATGTAAGACTTTAATCTCCCTGTCGAACATCTGGTTCCACCCATTTAAGTTTTCTTATACTTTGATCTAATTGGGATAATGTTTCAATAGCATTATTCTGTTCAGATACCTTCTGGATGGGCCAATATGATTTCCAAGATTCTCATTAGATTACAGTTACAACTGCCCCTGTGTCTATTAAACCTTCAATTTCAGAGCCGTTTAAATTTAAATTTTGGTCTCTGGTCATTAATAACACTTTGCCCACAATCCTGTCTTCCAGTACTTCCAGCCCCCCACCCCCACCCATGATAATTCACTGGAGCTGCTTTGTCTTTTCATATGGAAGAAGTAGAAGCTGAGCAGTCCTGCTTCCCACTTTAAACTGGATGCTTTCCTTTACATAAACCTTAATCTGAATTTCTCATTTTAAGTACTTACCTACAATTCCTGGAAGAACAGTGAATCCTTGAGATGTTGGGCTACTTCTTCCTCAAACTACTCTTTCTGTCTTTGTGGGTAGAGGTCCAGAAACTCCAATGGACTTCTTTATGGAAGTGAATTTTTGGTGATAGTGTGAGATTTTCAATTATGAGTAAGTCTAGGGCAAAATGTCCTAATCTAGCATGCATCAGGTCTCCATTACTGTTTGGATGAGCTATTTCATTGCTTAAAGGAAATGCCTGCCTAGTGTTGCTCGTTGGCAGGGTATGAGCTAACCCCCCCCCCCTTAGGGAGTTTCCAGGATTTACAAGAATTATAATATTGAAAGGATTTTCCCTTAAATATACAGGGATTATCTCTGACCAATCTACATCTATAAACCCAAAGCCTACCCTTACCACACCTTCTACAAATCACAGAAAGGTGAGATTTTCTAGAGAAATCTCTAGGAATGCCTTGGCTACAATCCCTTTTGTCTTCCACATTTAAAACAATGGACATATCTAGGATTATTGCCCACTGCTTGTCCAATTACACAGAGATAAGTTTTACTATAACCAGTAGTTGTAACTCACAGGTGCTGATCAAACTTTTAAAAGTCTAAGAAGATATTTTACACTCTGAATTTACATGCTCAGAAGCTAACGTTTCACTTAGTACCTGTTTCACATCTGGATCTGATATTGCCCTGTTTATAGTGAACATTTATGTATGTAAGAAATCAGTTAAAGTGTCTTTATGACTGCATAACAAACAGTCAGGTCATTATTACATCATTGGTCGTAACTTGTCTGGCAGGTTGGTATTAGAGCCTGCACGGTCCAGCACTGGATTAGATCATTTGTGTTTTTTCTCTTCTAGAGAAAGCCTGAGTAACATTTTTCAACACTGTGCACGTTTGGCAGCAGAAGGGAAGTTTTCCTGGCCAATTTGAATTTTTTTTTTCTATGTCCTGTCATTAAAGCATTTGGTGTCTTTGCAATAGGGCCTTCCAGTGCAGTCACCACAGGTACTAATAATACACCCAATCGGATGTTTAGTTTTATACATCTGTAGAGTCTCTCTGACCAATACCTCATATGGAGGTAGACCATGCATTGTAGTGCAATTTTTATTTAGTCACCGATGTATTATAAGAACAACATACCTATGTATTAGGGATTACATGAAGTCTCATTTTTTTCTCCTTCTTTAACCTGAATTTTGAAAATAGAATACTAATTAGTGGGTTTTCATAGTTTTTATACATTATTATTTTTTGGCTAAACCATCTACTACCCTTTCCCTCTCATGTATTATTGTTTCTACCTTGCTTAAACTTCTAAACCCTAGGTGTCTTGCCTATTAAAATTATTCTTTATGGCTTGACTACAAAGGTGAATTATGGCACATAAAAAGTATACTCACTTATTGATCCTAAAATTAGCATATTTCATTTATAGAGTGTGTTTATCTTATTAAATTTTATAAAATAATTAACATTTATTTTATTTAGAAATTTATATGTTCATTTTTAAGTAAAATATAACTAGCCCATTCTTCTCCTTTTTCTTTTTTTTTTTTTTTTCAAGACAGGGTTTCTCTGTGTAGCCCTGGCTGTTCTGGAACTCACTTCGTAGACCAGGCTGTCCTGGAACTCAGAAATCTGCCTGCCTCTGCCTCCCAAGTGCTGGGATTAAAGGCGTCACCACCACCTCCTAGCCTTTTTCTTTTTTTTTTTTAACCTCTCCAATGTCACCCTAGTCCTACTCAATTTGTTATCATAGATATGTATGTATGTATGTATGTATGTATGTATTAGTATTTTAGTAAAAATTACTGAATCCATCTAGTTTCCTTGTATGTGTATGATGTGTATTGAATATCCAATTATGGGGTTCATTCCTAAGAAAGATATGTTCCTCAGCAGATTCTCTGTTGTTCTTTTTCTACATGTTGAACCTCTATGAGATTTTGCTTTTGCATGCTAGCTTACATTTCTTTAGGCCTTATTTAGGCAGTCATATTTTTGAGATCATAGACCCAGTCGTTTCTAGGAGACACATTTAACACATTTTCTTTTTATGATTCTCTTGCCCTTTCTTCTTCCTTTCTCTTCTTCTAAGATGTTCAGTGAGCCTTAGATGCCAGAGTTGTAGTGCTTGTACCCAATATTCAGTTAGTCTCTGCATTTTGTCAAGGTATGGTCTCCTACAATAGTCTTTCTCTCCTACAAAGGATGAATCTTTGTTGACTGTTGAGAGCTACACTTACCTGTGAGTATAATGATAATTATTTAACATATAATTGAAACAGGGAATTTACTGTTTAAAAAACTATTTTGTCCAAAAACTTCCTTTAAAGGGATCCATGACTCCAGATACACATATAGCAGAGGATGGCCTTATCTGATATTAGTGGGAAGGGAGGCCTTTGGTCCTGTGGAGGTTTTTTGCCCCAGTCTAGGAAGATACTAGAGCAGTGAGGTAGGAGTGGGTGAGCACACTTATGGAAGCGAAGGGGAGAGGGGAGAGGGAGATGGGATGGGGGATTGAGAAGGGGTATCTGGGAAGGGGGATATCATTTGAGATGTAAATGAATAAAACGGTTAATAAATAAATCCACCAGAAAAAAAAAAAAAAGTGTGGCCAATCTCTATCTTTTTCAAAATTAAATGACATTCATCCCTTTATAAACTTTATCAGGTATAATTTTTAAAAATCATGTTTTTTATGTAATGAGATTAAAATGGACTTATTCATAAAGCATTGGCTTTTAGAACTTTCTCTCTCTTCTAATTGATGAGCTGTTAGTCCTACTTTTGGCCAAAAGTCTAATGAGAGCTGGCAAATAGCGTCCATCAGGAAACGTGATGAGTCAGGCAGGAACAACAAAAGTGGTATCTATAGTTCTAAGAACAGCTTAACCTAATACTTATTTGAACCATCAGATCCACATTAGTACAGGAATCATGTCTAGCCTTTCCTGTTTGTAGATGCCAAAATTCTTCAGGGAAAATGAACGCTGTGAGAAAATAGTTCCACAATGGAGTCACCTGACACAAAATGAATTCAGCTCATTTCTTGCTCTGTTCTGGTTGGGTGGTTTGCTCACTTCAATGCTTTCTGACTCTGCACAAAGAAAGAAAGGGAAGAAACATTTCTGGATGCAATTAAAGCCGTATCATGCTTTCTTTGGATATTGAAAAATCTGTTTATTAAATCAGTTTTTAACTTTTTTTTTTATATTATTAATTTAAGCACCTTAGTTTGAAAATAAGCCTACCAGTCATTTTACTAACAGGCCTGATCGTAAATTTGTTTCTAATGTTTTTATGTCCTCAGAAAGCAGAGATGAATTGAGCTGGCTTAATTGGCTGAAACACCATGGAAATGTAATGTAGATGATTTAATCAGACTATGGCCCTAATGGAGTTAAGCACTCTGTCCACAAGGGAAATGCATGGCCTCTTACTGAGTTTCTAAGTGGCTGCTTATTTCTCTATGTAAGGCACTTGCTTTTGTAGTTTGCATGCGACCTTGTCTAGAGATTTAAAATGCCTTGTACATTTTAAAACACTGGTAGTTTCAAAGTAGCACTACAGCTTTCTTTTTTTTTCTTTTAATTAAATTGCATTTTAGCTTTTTTTAATAGAATGACTGCTGGAACAACCTATTCAATTCTCTTCCTTCCCTGTATTACACACACACACACACACAC
>NC_034608.1:67262736-67277644 GCF_900095145.1 Mus pahari
TATATATATATATATATATATGCGTGTGTGTGTAAATATATATATGTAAATCTTTTTTCTCTTAATTTGCATTTCTAATGTTATCCCCTGGTTTCTCTGAAAGCCCCTATCCTCTTCGCCCTGCCCCTACTCACCAACCCGCTCATTCCTGCTTCCTGGCCTGGCAGCACCCTGTACTGGGGCATAGAACCTTCACAGGATCTCTACTCCCATTGATGACTGACTAGGCCGTCCCCTGTTACATATGCAGCTAGAGCCATGTGTCCTACCATGTGTTTCCTTTTGTTGGTGGTTTAGTCCCAGGGAACTCTGGGGGTACTGGTCAATTCATATTGTTTGTACCTTCTCTGAGGCTGCAAACCCTCTGTATTACTTTTAAAAATATTTCTTACAATATATTTTGATCATACTTTTGTCCCCACCCTTCAACTTCTTCTAGAACAACAGCTCTGTTTCTTAGCTACTCAACTTTGTGTCCTCCTATTTTTAACATAGTCAATTCCGATTTTGATGAGCACATGCTTTTGGATGGGTAACTTTCCAATGGAGCATGGACAACTTCCCATGGACCATACCTTTAAAGAGAACTAGCTTTCCATTCTATCAGCAACTATCAAATGCCAGTAGCCCCTTAACTCAGGGTGGGATATCATACATTCTCCCTTTCCATGCTGTGATTTTGTATAAGTTGAGCTTGTGTAGGTTTAAGTGTATTGACCCAACAGTTTTGAGGTCTTATTTGCAAATGCCCTTAAAAAAATATCTCCTATTGTCATTAAGCAAACTCAGCTCTCTTTTTACTCTTTTCTGTAAGAAATACATTTAAGCTAGGCATAGGGTAATACAAATGGAAAAAGAAAGGTAGTTAACATATGTTTTTGAAAGTGTAGCAGGCCTTCAAGGGTAATCTCCCTATTAAGAGAGAGAATTTTATGGTAGCCACTAAGCAGAATTTGTCTTTTGACTACAGTTTTCCATTTGACTTTACTTTTGAATCTCTAGCTTTGACGGTGGGTGGGATTATTTGCTTGACCTGGGAATAGGATACACAGCATCACAAGAACATCAGTTTGTTCTCTGCAGCAGCTCCGCAGTTTAGCTCCCATCCACCATTGTTCCTGCTTGCTCCAGAATCCACTCCTACCTAGCTGATGCCAGCTTGGCTTATGTCTTCCAAGAACTGTACATCAAGATTACAGGCCTCAGTTACTAACAATATTTAACTCATTTTGTACATTTGATTAGTGGAATTAAAGAAAATTCTCAACCTTACATCTGTCACATTGAACCACTCAAAAAAGTGATTTAAACAAATTGATTTGGGGGAACCAGTTTGGTAACCTGAAATATTTCCCTTTATCATTCTATTTAAAGCTAGCTTAAATTCATCTTTTATATTAGTATAGGAATGTAAAGCGTACTGCTATAAACAAAAATACTTGTTTAACAAATAAAATTGAAAAAAAGAACACTGTTTTAACATCATTTCTTCCTCGTATTAAATTGTGAACAATACTTAAAATTCATGCTATTCCCTCGTTTTCAGGGCTGAATAACAACACACAAAACTATATTCCTGGGCACTACAAATATATTTGTGATTATTGTTGATTTTATCCGTAATATTCTGAAGTGTCACTGTTTCTGTCTTTATTTATGAAGGGGGGAAGAACTATATTGCATAGGAAAAAAACCTATACAAATACTAATTTTAAATTCTTTGTTCTTGATTTTTTTGGCCTTAAGTGTATTTTAATGAATATCTAGTATACACATGGTGGATTAATTTTACATGTCTTTTAAGCAGCTCAGAAAAACTATAACTAATTTGCTTGTCAAAACAACTTTACTTCAGGCTGTATAAATTACAGCTATTTTGAGTGATAACTATAAACCCACTTGAATACTTTTAAAATAGCAAAAAAAAAAATTAAAGCCATCATCAACAACAAAAATGGTAGAATCTACCTATGACTGTTTAATTTTTTAAATAAGTTTAATTTGTTGTGTCTACTGTCTGTTTGGTTCACCTGTTGAGTACACAGTAACACAAATCATGGCAGAATGCTCATTTGCCCAAGTTGGCTCCAAGTAAGACAGAAAGCATGGCAGCAGCATCTCAAAATAGGGTAGGTGATATGAGCACAATACATTGGCAATGACGGAAAGACATGAGAATATTAAGGGGAGGAGAGGCCCTTGATCTTGTGAAGATCATATGCCCCAGTACAGAGGAATGCCAGGGCCAGGAAGCAGAAGTGGGTGGGTTGGGGAAGCAGGGAAGGGGGAGGTTAGAGGGGGCTTTGGCAATAGCATCTGAAATGTAAATGAAGAAAATATCTAATAAAACATTTTCAAAAGAATATAATATGGAAGTAGTTTTTGTTTATCAGTTTGAGGATAAGAGAGGTAGATGCTAATTTTATGAACAATCAGTGATATGCACTATCTATCTCATGAATTCAGGCAGCATTGCCTTGGTTTAATTACATATTTAAAAGGTTGTTCTTACTGCATGCATATGGGTAAACTGCTCATTTTGTATGGAAGTGAACTTTGCGTGTGCCTGGTACGTGCACAGGACAGAAGATGGCGCTATCTTCTCTGAAACTGGAGTTGCAGAGCCTCCTGTGCCACTATGTGGGCACTGGGAATAGAATCACACATGACACTTTGTGAAAACTTTAAGCGCTCTTAGTCCCTTAGTCAACCTTCCAGTCTTTATTTATCTTTTTAAAGTTACTTCTTCGCTTGGAATGTATTACTCAAACATACTTCGTTTGGTATGTATGTGTTATTGTGTTCCTTAACCAATAACATTTTCACATTATTATCTGCTATACATATGTTTCCTGTGAATGCCACATAATAAAACTGATAAAACTTAACTAGAATTTTCACTGTAGGAGTACTGACAAATATTTAAGTATAGCATCATATCTCTACAACACTCTCATAAAATTAAGTAGCGTTATAATCTGGTTTAGTAGGAGAGGAGAGAATGTTTGTGAAATTGAATTGGGATCGAAAATTAGTAACAAAATTCAGATTCAAATTCAGTAGTATAGTTTTATTAGATGGCCAAATACTAATGATGTGTTAATGTGCAAATAAAACATTGATACAAAGATAAAATTATATGTTATTAGTAAGAAATATTTCACTTATTAGTATTTATGCATATGATTATTATTTTAGAAAATATAAGGAAAAAACCACTTACGTGGTTTTGTAACAGTTTGCTTTTATTTCCCAGAAAAGTTGTTGGTTGGGAAGAGAAAGTGTGTGATTTTATATCCATTGGCTTTAATTATTCATGGAAAGATGATACTAATTCAGTCCTTGAAAATCATTCAAGATAATAAGTTGATTATTTTTTTCTCTACCTTTCAAAAATCAGTAATTAGGAAAGGTTTACTTTTCAATAACACTAAAGCCTTATGTACAGTGAAGAATTGTCAAGACAGTAAGCAGCCATATATGTAATTTCAGAAGAACACTGGAAAAGAATATATTAGTGTGTGTTAAACACTTATCAGGTAGAACTTTTTAGTTCTGTAAGGTGGCAAATGTCATTTCTAGTAGATTTTTCTTCTTTCTGTAATTAATTCTGGAATTGATGTCATTTTAATAATGCTAAAATAATTGAGCATCCATAGGGTTTTGTAGAAGATAAGACGTTTTCCCATTGAAATCAAGAGTTTTACATTCCTAATGTTACAAGTTCTTCCTTTGAATCTTAAAATACTGTGTTAATGTTGTTTAGTTTAATTAATCTCTGTGGCAATTTTCTCAGTGTATGGTGCTGAAAGTACTACAGAACTAAAAAAAAAAAAAAAAAAAAAAAAAAAAAAAAAAAAAAAAAAAACAACGCATGATCATTATGCCATGTAGGAGTAGAAGAACTCAGCTCCTTTCTCCATATTTGATTTTGGTGGATGTGGAAATTGAGCAAACTCTCAGGAATGTAGTACTGCCCCACATGGGCCCATTATTTTCAGTGTATCATTTGACAATGATAGGGTCTCAGTTTATCGGTGTCCTTTTAGGACTTTGAAGGTCCCAGCTCATTTAAAACTGTGGTGAAATTATAAAATAACTTGTAAAAAGATTATTTCTCAAGCATTTAAATGTAACTGGTTCTATATGTTATATAAATATTAGAGAAGATGCAATAAGATTGTAAGCTGTATTATTTAAAAAACTAAATGTTTTAAACTTCAGTAATAACTGCTAAGTTGAATAATATCTCTTCTATAAAATTTTTCAGAAGTCGTATAGGTCTAATGCAATTAGATTATCATTATGTATTTTACAAATTAATTTACATTGATTTTTATATGAAGTAGATGATTTAAATAGTGATTGTAAAACTGGTGAAATTCTTTGTAATTGAGCTAATTTTCCTTTTGATGGCATGCGTATTTCAAGAATAATCAACACATAATATTAACAATCCAATCTTTGTTGAATTATTCACTAATTATTAAATTTGAGCTAAGTAAAATCATGTTAGTCTTTTATTGAAAATATATATTTTTCTTTCAATATAGATGATATACAAAGAGAATTAAGAGTAAAATGCTAGGAGATTTAAATTGCGTTCATAGGCACTGTTAAGAAAAGTTATTATTCAGGAGCAACTTTAAACTTATATCAATGAAGTAAACACAACAGAATATCATTTCTCAATAAATGTGATTCAGATACTTCAAGGAAAATACAATACACATCTCCAGGATGATGATTTTGCATAACTTCCATGGATAATTTCATCATATGGACATATTTCTATTTATTTAACATTGACAGTCACTCATGCTTAGAATCGAAAACAGTCACATTCCATTTTCACCAAAGTTAATAATATTTCTCTTTATTCTCCATTCCATTTTTAAAAGGACTTTGGGGGGATTTTACTTCCGTTGTTAATGATTGACCAATTAATTCTTACAATAATCAAAATTTTAATATTTAGTGGAAAACTAAATTCCAAGTCTTTTTTTTAACTTCCAATTCCAACAGAAAAGTTTAGTTAAGATTTCAGATTTGCATAAATTTAGCTGCTGAAGTTTTCCCTAATAATTATGATGTAAAAGTTTAGTAACCACGAAAATTTCAAAGATAAAATTTTAAGGAATGTACTACTAAGGACATAATATAGCTGTCATTACTCATTGATTCAATTCTTTGGGGATTTCACAGTACTCAATTTTGACCATTCAGAGATGCCAGAATAGAAGTTGGGTACCAAGCCACCTTTCTCAGTATGAGTTATGCACAGTTTTAACCACTGCACTTTCCAGGGCCCCATATATCTTTTCACATGTGAAATCTCCAATGTCAGAATTTCCAGTGGGCCTTTCCAAGCACTAATTGACTCATGCCATTTATTACAGAAGAATATAATAACAAAATCTTGAAAATGTAAATTACTACATTTTTGGATTTGTTATTGTTCTCATGAATTTTCCCCCCTGTGGAACAGAAGATTTCTCAATCTGATTCATAGCAATAAAAATTCAAAGGCTTTTGCATATCTCAGCAGACATGGACATCAAATTATGGCTTTTAGGTTTCTTATTGACTGAGGCAATGCTGTTATACTTTGTACAACCTCTTATATCGAAGTCCATTGGTCTCCATCAACTATAAGTTATATATAAATGTTTTCTGTATTTCTCCTAATGATACTGAATTTGAAAGAATTAGCTGAGTGTTGGTGTCATAATCTGGTGTCTGCATTGAGATAATAAGTTTTTTTTTTTTTTTTTTAAAAAATGGGAACAACATTTATAAACATCACAGCACTGAGAAGGTGCATTTGGAAATGCTTGAAATGGATTCACTGCTATCGCTTCTTTGTAGAGATTGGAAGGTTTATATTTTATTGAGAAAAAAATCATAGACCTTAAGTTTCTTGGACATATGCCTTCCCAAGGAGGTATGTTCTCTGTCCTCACTTGGACCTAGCCAATGTTCAAGTACCCAAATCTCTTTATTTTCTTTCCATATGTTCCTGCATTTAGGATTTATATATACTTAAGTTGGTTTCTATTCTTGCATTCTGTTTGTTGGTTGGTTTGATTTTTCTGAGACAGGCTCCCACAGGCTAGCCCTGTAAAGACCACAGTATCATGACATCGCTTCCTTAGTCTCTTGCCTTCAAATTTCAGGTTTATTGACAATGCTTCTCAGCTAACATCTCTTTTTTCTTTTCCATTTTTATTTATTTATTTTTAATTATTTTTATCAGATATTTTCTTTATTTACATTTCAAATGCTATCCCCTTTCCTAGTTTCCCTCAGAAAAACCCCTATCCCCTCCACCTTGCTCCCCAACCCTCCCACATCTATTCCAAGTCCTGGCGTTCCCCTATACTGGGGCATAGAACCTTCATAGAACCTAGGGTCTCTTCTCCCATTGATGACTAACTAGGCCATCCTCTGCTACATATGTAGCCAGAGCCATAAGTCCCACCATGTGTTTTCTTTGACTAGTGGTTTAGTTCCAAGGAGCTCTGGGGGTACTGGTTAGTTCACATTGATGTTCCTCCTATGGGGTTTCAGACCCCGTCAGCTCCTTGAGTACTTTCTCTAGCTCCTTCATTGGGGACCTTGTGCTCTGTCCAATGCATGATGTGAACATGCACTTCTGTATTTGCCAGGGACTGGCAGAGGCTCTCAGAGACAGCTATATCAGGCTCCTGTCAGCAGGCTCTTGTAGGCATCTACCATAGTGTCTGGGTTTGGTGGTTGTTTATGGGATGGATCCCCAATTGGGACTGAATCTGGATGGTCCTTCCTTCAGTCTGTGCTCCAAACTTTGTCTCTGTAACTCCATGAGTATTTTGTTCCATTTTTATAATACTATACTACCCAAACAATAGTCAACCTATCAAGGAACACACAAAAGTTACATTTTACTTTGTAACCTCTTCGAGATCTGTATCTCCTTTTGGCATAAGGTGCCTTGCACATTTGGGGAGACAAAAAATATTGAAGCTATTTCTGCTGTACACTTTAGACCATGCCCCTTCCATAGATTTCTTCATGACCTTCTAATTGACCACTAAGACGTCAATCAACATCTTATATACTTTCCGGTGCCATAAATTTATTAGTGATATTAATGATGATTCCCTAAATCACAATGTCATAGTTCCCATTAGATTGTTCCTTGCTTGTATTTAATTTATATTTTGTGTTGGCTGACTTGCATTTTATTTTGTTTATTTCCTACAGAACACAGAGCAATGGAGAAGTCATGTCAGGAACACATAAAACCGGTCTGACAGAAGAAAAGAGCTCTTAGAATATTTCACCTGAGCCTGAATGTACTATATGTATCTTGCCCTCATGTCTCATTAACTAAAGCAGATCATTGAGGAACAGTTTATTTCAACATGGTAGTTAAGAAGATTGTACAATGTGCCAGGAGAAATTGAAAGACTACTAAAATGTCATTTAAATAATTACTACCTTAAATTACTTTTAAAATGTGGTACTATCTTAGCAAATTACTGCACACTAATATTCAAGGTGAGGGAGTTGATACAATGAATACTAATAATTACAATTAATTTAGGGGATGCCATTTAGCAATTTATCCCCTAAAGTTTGTAAGGAACATTTTGATTATGTATGAAAATTTCTTTCAGACTATGAGAACTGTTTAATATTTAAATGTAGGTAAATGATGTTTAGAGATTTAGTTGCTAAGGGGTTCACTTCTTTGTAACAGTGGCTATAAATATCATAGCAGCACTGTATAGAAATTAAAAGCACCACTTGAACAACTGCTCACCTCTCCAATTTATGCATTTGCACATGCATCAGTTCTCTGCTTATTTCAGTACTATTTATTGGTTTGTTATAACCTACCTGAAAGTCTCATGATACAAGCTAAATAACTGTGTACTCAGTATGACAGTCACCTTATATGTGCAGTTATGTCATATGCCCAGCTGTGCCGATACTTGAGAAAGATGGAAAGACACAATTATCGTCTTAAAATTAACCTTATACTCAAGTGATTCTCTCTATGTGACAGATTAGTAAAGAGAAGGATGGTTTGCATATTGCACCCCCCCCCATTTGGTTAATTTGCAAGCAAACAACATCTAGTGAAATGGTCTGATATATTGTCATAAAGAAGGCACAAGGGATCCTTTGCAACTCTGTTGTCAAGTACCACCTCTCTAGTCAGTAAACATTATACAGCTTCTACTGATGCATGGGTGCACAGAGACTATTTGGCCAGCATTATTTAGTATTATTTCCATATGTTCATAGTCACATTCTTTAATGGGAACTATGATATATAGCAAAATAGTCTGGGTGACATCTGATAGCAATCTTGGAGTCAATAAAAAGAGCAGCATTTCAAGAGAAGAATGAGTAAAACCTAGCTTTAGGAGCAAGAAAAAGAGTATTATAAAAGATTTAAAAGCAAGGTATGGGTTTCCTGGTCCAGAAGCCATTTAGTACAGCAATAAAATCAGTGTGCGACTCTATTGTGAAGATTTGTCTATGGACTATTGTGTGGCAATTTGTTTAGGCAGATGGCAGAGCATTACCATTTAAGAATGATTTTCCAAGTTTCTGTGTCCTGAATATTGCAAAAGAAATAAATTTTAAAAAACATATTAGTAGTATAGAATAAAAGAATCTCAGCCACATTGTTTTCACTGAAAACTTCTCAAGTGAGCAGAGCAGTAAGAAGATAAAAACTTAAATATTTTAATAAAGAAAATATTAATATATTATGAAAATACCACAATGAAACCAATTTATTTCCATGTCAATCAAAATAAAAAGAAGATAAAAATTTATAACATAGCTATTAAAATGATCTTATAATATTGTTTCTTTTGAGGATCTCCTAAATTTCTTAATTTTTCGTCTCTGAGATCTGGTACAAATTACAGTGCCTAAGTACTTTTAATATTTCTTTTTGTGGATATTGAGAGAAAACCTCAAATTACACATGAGTTTTCACTATCTGTGTACTGAGATATTTGTTCTTGTTATGTTTTACCTGTAGTTTTATACAATTTCAACATTAGTTTCTGTCCTGAAATATAAAAATATTAAATTATTGATCATATGAGAGAAATACATCTTTTCAAAATGAAGCAAGTGAATATTTGTATTTCAAAGTAACAACTTATAGGAAATTAAGAGTTGGTAAAAGAGAAGAATTCGTATTTATTAGCCGTCTATCAGATGTGGTGTGACCACAGGATGTATTCAGGGACCTACTGGACCACTGTAAGTGGGATATCAGTCAAAACTCCATTAATCACCTTCCTCTATAAGCATCTACTTTAAGTGGAGGGCCATAATGTTTCTTGTCATCTCCTAGGATCAGAGTCTATTCAGAACCAGTATCAAATAGACCCTGGAAAGTCATACTATTTCTCTTCCCAATATATAGTTACCCTTGTAAAAGGCCATAGGTCCCTCTGGGGAAGAACTGAAGAAAGGCTAGCAGCAAAACTTTTAGATGTGTTATCAAAATCCTCCCTCCAGGAAACCTGGCCACCTCCTCATTCAAGGTGTTCTAGGTCTGCAAACTGGCTCAAGTATGGAAAATGATTCACTGACCAAGATTGCCTTTTGCCATGATTCAATGTAGCCTTTCTTTCATTTGTTTGAGAATATTCTGCTTATACTGTGTTTCAAAGGCCCATATGAGTCATGCCATTATAAATTTCACCTCTTTTGTGCTTTTCATTAGAGGCTAGGTCGTTATAGACATTGTTTTGTCTAAACTGCTAGTTATAATAACTACGATGACCTTGTATCTGGCAATTCAATGCTGCCATCTGGCCCTTGCTAACTTGGGGCTCAATTAAATGCATTGAATTTAATTCATACAATTGAGTAGTAGCATCTCCAATCCCAAGGTTTGGTACAAGGAAAAGGGCAAGAACAAAACTTTTCAAATGTGCTGGTGCCCCTCTTATCATTTTATTCTTATAGGATTCATGAAAGGCAGCGATAAGGTTTTACACAACCTTTCGACCTTAGCATTGCAATTTTCATGGCCCTTAAAATCCCTTCATCAACACTAAGCCAAGGGATATTAGGCATCTCCAATTCCTTTTTAGTATGTCCTCTTTTGATAAACACTTCAGCCTACCACTCAAAATTCTGACATCTATTTTTACTATGAGAGATTCTAGAATCTCCTCTCAGAGGGTTCATGTCAATCAACTGTAGTTTTAAGTTCCTTCCACCATTAGCCTACACCCTTACAATCTATTTCCACACATATCCTCCAGATTTCTTCTTGAAAGAATTACCAAACTCAATAAGCTCCTCAGTAGTGTAGCGAATTTCCTCATGGACTACACTTTCTACCTCTCCTCTAGAGGCATGTTTTGCCTTGAGTCTGGTTATAGGTCTAGAAGCAACTGTTGGTGGGCCTTGAGGAACAACAGTGTTGTCTTCTCAGGCATTTTCTTCAGAGAAAGTCAATGCTGATTTATCACATTCTGAGGGAATAATTTCCTCATGTGAAAAAGGCATTATTTCAAGGGGTGGGGCTGAGGGAACTATTTCCTCAGGTGAGGTAAACCCTTGAGAATCTAAAGATTCATTCAAAGTTCTCAGCTTCAACAGAGTTCTCCCATACATTCCTATCCCAAGTTTTATGATCCCATTCTTTGTCATTTAATAAACTTACTTTAACTGCTGACACCCTCTGAGACTGAGACTTGTATTTTCACTGTAATTCAGACAACCTTATAATGAGGGCTTCAGTTTGATTTTCTGCAACTCGAACTCTATGGCTGCTGGAGAGAAGAGTCACTTCAAGGGTCCATTTAGAAACCTTTAGATTTTTCATTTGCATCTGGAGCCTTTCAACATTATCACACAGCTCATTCTTTTCTTTCGTCAAATTTTCCAGAGATTCTAAGAACAACAAGCCAGCAAAATCATTTTCTGATTTTCCACCAACTTGTATAAAATTTGGTTGACTGGGTCACCTAATTCATTGCCAGTTACAATTGATGTATCAAAGTAATCAAAGCCATTGGCTTCTTTAAATTTGAAATATTGTTTCCACCATAGGCCTTCAATATTCTTCAAACTCCTAGCAAAGTGTCTGGAGAAATTTCAGTAGTTAAAGATGCTGGTGAATTATTAAACCAACTCAAGATTCTTAAAAGATTCATCCTTATACTTCATAATAGCCCTATATCTGATAAGCTGTAAGTGAAGAATTTTTCCCCAAAGTGTAGGTTGTGGATTTGTCCTATTGACTATGTCCTTTGCCTTAGAGAAGCTTTTCAGTTTCATGAGGTCCCATTTACTAATTCTTGATCTTAGAACCTGAGTCATTGGAGTTCTGTTTAGGAAATTTCCCCCTATGTCCATGAGATCAATTGTCTTTCCCACTTACTTTTCTATTAGATTAAGTATACCTGGTTTTATGTTGAGGTTCTGGATCCACTTGGACTTGAGCATTGCGCAAGATGACAAATATGGATCTATTTTCATTTCTACATAACAACTGCCAGTTAGACCAGTACCATTTTTTTGAAGATGCTTTTTTTGTCCATTGTATACTTTTGACTTCTTTGTCAAAGATCATATGTCCATAAGTCTGTGGTTTTATCACAGGAAAATAACTAAAGGTTTGAAAATTTCAAAGGCAAAGGTCATCATGGTTTTTGGGGACATGGGGGTTAGTGGGGAATCAATGTAAGCAAAAAGATGAGCAGAGAAGCAGTCATCCTATTTTCTGAATATCTTTACAAATTAACATCCAGCAAAACTTGAAGATGTATTAACTGAGGCTGTAGTGAATTCACTTGGGCCATTTAAGAGATCTGATAAGCCTATCATCATCTTTATATTTGGAATCATGCATGTGAAACATAAATATAAAACCTATATGATATTAAACATGAGATTTACTTTGTATGTTGAGCATAGCATTCTGCTATAAAGAGTAGGAAATGCCTGTATCTACAATTTCAGTGTTTCCCTAGAATATAAGAAAACAGAAGTACGTTCTGGGTTTTATTATAAAAAAGAAGCAGATAAGGAAAAACTTTTACATGGTGAATTAAAACAGTAATGGAACTGAAAAAGAAAGTCATTAAGATAAAGGAATTGTTGTTATTAAGCAAAGAGGATTGGCCTCTTTCCTTAGATGTCCTTTCAATAAATGGTATCACAGCTCTGAACCAAGCCAGGAGACTGACACTTGCTTGTGAGGTGCAATTATGAATCTCTTCGATGAGGTAACTGGCTGGAATATTCTAGGCTTATCTGTGAGTAGACTATGTGTGAGGTGGAGAAGATCAGATATAATGATAAATGTAACAATCTCTATTATGCCACATTACCGGACATGAGCCAAAGAAGCACACGCTAACTCAAATCAAGGATTCAGTAAGGACCATCCAAAAGCTATGGTGGCTGACTTTTCCCAGGGGCTGAAACCATAGGAGCAGCAATAAAAGAATGTATGGTTAAATACAAACCCAGTCTGAAGGCCAGGGTTCAACTCAGAGTTCTGGCACTCACAGATGCCTTGCTCAATATTCACAAGGTTCTTGCACAAGGTTCGGGTTTTGTCATTGCGAATCTGTTAAGGTCCAAGTTCAACACTCAGAATCAGATCAGCATGTAGGTGTGGATTTGCACACAGGTGAGCCAATGGAAGCAGCAAACAAGGGTGTGGGAGATAATTATCTTGTGAAGAAATAAAAGTGCTATTTTGCCACATACCTCAGATTGCCACCCACGTCTGCTTGATGAGGTCATAAGGGCTGAAGTGTATTTTCTGCAAGGTTAAGTAGCATAACTTGTAACTGAATATCTGATACTACAGAAAGATCAGGAAAAAAAGTTATTTTTGTCCAAAGTTCAAGTGGTTTTGAAAGAAACTTCTCTCCCTATGTGAAGAAAGGGCCAGGGCGTTTGGAACTTTTTCAAATTATAATACTGTAAAAACATATAGACTTTTGTGTTTTGCTTTGCTTTGCATCTCTTTGTTTTGCTTTTGTTTTGTTTTGTACTGACTGTGCTCACATAATGCAGTTTCTTTTTATCCACTTTAAAAAAAAAACAAGAAAAAGATGTATTAGCTGCAATGATACAAAGTTATATATTATAATTAGCATGCTATTAACCATGTTCTTCAAATGGTCTTTGAAAAATTGTAATGGATTTATAATTTCTCCTAAACAGGGCCATGACTGTACATGCTTGTAATCTTAGTGATTTAGAAATAAAGTCAGGAAGGTTAGGAAATTCTGATCAACTCAGTATAGGAGATCCTGACTCAGAAGAGAGAAAATATTTTTTCTTATAAATGTCTTTTATATGAGCCAGACTTTTCTATGTTAAATACCTAAGTTATTTTGTAAAGTAATCACTCCTGGGAAATTTATGTTTCTTTTTTGTTGTGTCTTTAATAAATATTTAACAGTGAAACTACTGAATCTTTCATTCATTTGAAATAATTGCTAAATGCTTTTCTCATGAAAGTTAATATCAGGTACCACTAGAGCTTAGAGCAGGAGGATTTCAAATCTGAAACCCTAAGCCTGCAGACATCTTGTGATCACAAATGTAACATTTGCTAGTCCCATCCATTTGCCTAAGAGTTTCATGAATTCATTGTTTTTAATAGATGAGTGGTACTCCATTTTGTAAATGTAGCACATGTTCTATATCCATTTCTCTGTTGAAGGACATCTGGGTTCTTTCCAGCTCATGAGTAAGGTAACATAATCACAAAAGAAAACACATGGTATATACTCACTGATAAGTGGCTATTAGCACTAAAGCTTGGAATAAGCAAGATAAAATTCACAGACCACATGAAGCTCATGAAGAAGGGTTACCAAAGTGTAGGTGCTTCAGTTCTTCTTAGAAGGGGAAACAAAATACTCATGGGAGGAAATATAGAGACAAAGTGTGGAACAAAAAGGAAAGACCATCAGGAAACTGTCCCACCTGAGGATCTATCCAATATACAGTCACCAAACACTGACACTATTGTGGATGTCAAGAAGTGCTTGGTAACAGAAGTCTGATATAGCTGTCTTCTCAGAGGCTCGGTCAGAGTCTGAACAGATACTTGGAGCCCACTATTGGACTGAGCACAAGGTCCCCAATGGAGGACTTAGAGAAAGGACTGAAGGAGCTGAAGGTGTTTGCAATCCCATATGAAGAACAACAATATCAACCAATCAGACCTCCTCATCCACCTATAGCTCTCAGGGACTAAGCCACCAACCAAAGAGTATACATGGAGGGACCCATGGGTCCAGCCTCATCTGTAGCAGAGAGTGGCCTTGTTGGGCATAAGTGGGAGGAGATGCAATTGTTCCTGAGGAGGCTAGATATCCTAGTGTAGGGGAATGTGAAGGTGGGGAGGCAAGAGTGGGTAGGTGGGTAGGTGAGGAGGCCAGAGTGTGTGGGTGGGTGGGGAATGCCCTCAGAGAACCATGGGGTATAGGGATGGAATTGGGGGTTTCAGGTGGAGGGATGAGAAAGGGGATAACATTTGAAATGTAAATAAAGAACATATCCAATAAAAAAGAAACATTTAAAGAGTAATGACCAAAGGAGAGTTGAGGAATAAGGAAAGACAAGGGTGAAGCATAGTACTTTAGGCTATGTTCAAACTTTCCAACTTTATGCTTTCCTCATACCTCTCCCAAGCCATCATATTTTATGTTTTTTCCTCACCTAAATATTCTTTCTTCTTTTCTATGTATTTGTATGTTTTGTAATATCTACAGTGTTTGAAAATGGAGCGATTTAGGAAGGCCCTCATTATTCTACATTGAATGAAATAAAAATTTAAACCTCTGACCGAAAAGGAGAGAGAGAGAGAGGGAGAGAGAGAGAGAGAGAGAGAGAGAGAGAGAGAGAG
>NC_034608.1:67277782-67306118 GCF_900095145.1 Mus pahari
GAAGGAGAAGGAGAAGAAGAAGAAGAAGAAGAAGAAGAAGAAGAAGAAGAAGAAGAAGAAGAAGAAGAAGAAGAAGAAGAAGAAGAAGAAGAAGAAAGAAGAAGAAAAAGAAGAAGAAAAAGAAGAAGAAAAAGAAGAAGAAAAAGAAGAAGAAAGAAAAGGATCATTCTGAATGAGATAACCTAAACCCAGAAATACAATTGTCATATAAAGTCTGTGATATGTGGATATTAGGTTTTAGGTCAGTGAAAGCAAGCTACAGTGTAAAGAAACACAGTGGATAAGTACAGAAAAGTATTTGGGGAGAGGAATAAATCCTGCTTCGAAAGGAATGTAGAATATAAACCTATGAGTGAATGAAGGGAATTGGAACAGCAAAATTGAGGAGTGATCATAAACAGAGATACAAGGGGGATAATGTGGAAAGAAACAGTGAAAGTAAGACCCACATGAAGGGTAGAATGAAAATTCTCAACAGTAGAAGCTTCCTAAAATACATGCATATATGAAAGATATCTAAATATATTGACAAATGAAATGTGGGAGACTAATCCCCCACCATCCATGTCTTGTCATCAAATAAACGTTATTACAGGGATTGGATTGCACCACATTGAGTTGTTGTCCAAAGGGTTCCGGTGGGAGCCATAAAACAACCTAGACTGTTACCAAGGCTATAGATTGCCCTCTACAAACTGGTGTTAAAGACCCTTCCTGGAGACGACATTTAGACAACTCATTCAATATGGAGAATTCAATCTGATGCATAGAGAGAGCTTTCTCTCCTGTGTTCTAGCATCTTTGGGAGAGAAAGTTATTCTGCATCCTGCCAAAGGGGAAAAATGTAAATATCAATCCAGCTACTAACACTTTGATCTACAATGGTGTGCTCCCTGAAAGATATGCTAGTGCAATGGTGGAACAAGGCTTGTGGGAGTAGTCAAACAATATCTGATTTGAATTTAGACTGACTCCATGAGATAGACCCATACCTGACAGTGCTTGGATAACCAAGAACTTGAGACTACATATCTGAGGGACCTGGAAGAAAACAAAGTGCTACTGTTAAAAAACTAAGTATTAGTAAAATGACTCCTAATGACATTGTTCTATACTCATAGAAAAGCACCTTGCTCAGTCATCATCAAATAAGCATGTTCCTGCACCCTATATAAATAGATGCATAGACCCATAGAGAGACATTACATAGAAAATAAGAATAATTTTAATACTCAGCTGTATACTGATATCTCCATCAGATCCCTCACCTCAGGGAACCGTGTGGAAGAGGGACAGCATGGAAAAAGTCTAAAAGCCACAGGGAATACAAGAACCCAAGAAAACAAGACCTTCTAAATGAACAGGATCCATTCATTTTGAAATCATTGAGACTGAGACACTATTCACTCTGCCCACAAGGATCTATAGCAGATGGAAACCTAGAGCAAAAAGAAGAGGAGACAGGTTCCCATCCAAAACCCAGAAGCTGTCTCCAACTGATTAACAATTAGCATGAAAATTTACTCTCCTCCAAGGTAGTCTCACTGAGGAAATAAGCTACTCTTAATGGTAGGCAAGCATGCTCATTGGTTGATGGTCAATGGAAAAGAAATTCAACAGTAATAGCATTGGAACTTCTTTTTCTCCTAATGGTATGTCAGAGATTCTTTCTCATTTATCTTTTTATTTTTATTTTATGTTATAGTCTTTCTTTCTTTCCTTCCATTCTTAACACATTAGGAGTACTTAACTTATAGTGTTTTTATTATGAGATTCCCGAGTGGTTGAGTACACACACACACACACACACACACACACACACACACACACTATATCTTTTTATGGAACTCTTTTCCTTCTGTGGGTCTATTTTGTTCTATATTAGCTTTGGTGTTAGCATATTATAATTTACTTTTTATTACTTCCTCTATGCCAATTTGTTTTCTAATTATAGTGAAGAAGGCTATGGATCCAGCAGATTTGTGTGGAGAGGGAGGCACTGAGCAGTGACAGGAGAAACTGCATATGTGAGAAAAAAAAATCTAGTTTCAATAAAAGGAAAAATTTCCTTGAAAAAATGAAATTTATATTCCTTAAGCAACAATGTTAAGTCTTGCTGAATGCCATATCCTATAAGAAGAAACAGGTACTTAAGTAAATTAAATATTTACTCAGTGGATGTATAAAATTTACTGTTTTCATCTCATATCTTAATTAAGAAGTATGACTACTGGATATTATTTTATTTTATTGTGAAAAGGAATAAAGTGGGCTAATCATAGCCTGGTTTTATGGTAGACACCTTTAATCCCAGCAATCAGGAGGCAGAGACATTCAGATCTGTATGCCTTCTAGGCCACCCTGATTTCCATTGCTAGTTTTAGGCTAACCAAAGCTATAGGATGATTCCTGTCCCAAGCAACAACAACAACTACAACAACAACAACAAACATAGATAAAAAGATAATAGGTAAAATAACAAATAAAAAAGAAATAAAGAAAATGATGTTTCAAAATATAATAAAAATTAAGGCAGAACAAAACAGTGAATTTAAGATCTATATAACATTTCTATCTATAGAACATTTCATCCTAAAACAAAAGAATATACATACCTCCTTCTCAGCACCTCATAGTACTTTCTCCAAAATTGACCATATAATCAGTCATAAAACAAGCCTCAACAGATACAAGAAGATTGAAATAATTCTATGCATCCTATCAGATCACCACAGACTAAAGCTGGTCTTCAATGACAGCATAAACAATAGAAAGTGCACATACACATGGAAGCTGAACCATGCTCTAGTAAATGATAACTTGGTCAAGGAAGAAATAAAGAAAGAAATTAAGGACTTTTTAGGACTTTATAAAAATGAAGGCACAACATATGCAAACTTATGGGACACAATAAAAGCAGTGCTAAGAGGAAAACACGTAACACTGAGTGCCTCCAAAAAGAAACTGGAGAGGGCATAGTCTTTAGACAAAGAAGGAAAATGTGTAAAGGAAACCCATTATGATGAAGGATGACATGCAAATTCCATTTTATATGAAGTAATACCTTTCGTAAAAATGGCAGAAGAGACAAGAGATAAGAAGTCAAATTCCATTATTTTTAAGAATGTTGATGAAATGGCCGACCTCGTCTCTACAGTTATACAAAGAGGAAGGTTATTCTTAAGGTTATAGAGGTATTCAAATTGGTAATAAGAAGAAGATATTTAGAGAAAATTCAAAGGTCCAAGTTTAACAAAGTAGTGTCAGTCTCAAACACGATGCTCTATATTTAAAACAAGAAGTTCTTCATCAAATATTTAACTCTTCTCAGTAACATTAAAAGTGGCCTAAAGATCAAAGGTTTTTTTTTTTTTATTCATTTTACCAAGATGACTACTTGTGTTGTCTGTTGCTTTTGTTAAGCTTTAAAAAAATAAGAACCAGAGTCAGCAAAATCAAGGATCACATAAGATTCTTTTTATGTTAACTTTTTTTAAAACAAAAGCTAAGTACTCTGGATACACAGAGAATTATTAATTTGAATTTATATAGCATAATTAACATGCCTAAGTTTGAAAAGTGTGCATATTTTGGAGAGATAATAAATTCGTATTAACTTTAGGTAGGAGTTATGGGAAAGTTTATAAAATAAGAAATAGGTAGAGTTAATACATGCAATACAAATAACGCTATACTTTATCCAATATGCAATGCACCTGATCATTTAATATGGAAAATGTTTAGTAACTCTTGATAGTCCTGTCTTTTAGGTTTTGATTGATTGATTGATTGGTTTTTCTAGACAGGGTTTCTCTATATAGCCCTGGCTGTTCTGGAACTCACTCAGTAGACCAAGCTGGCCTCAAACTCAGAAATCTACATGCCTCTGCCTCCCAAGTGCTGGGATTAAAGGTATGTGCCACCACTGCCTGGCTTGATAGTCCTGTCTCTTATATTCTCTGCCATTACAATGATACAAAAAAAGCCATATGTATGTTTTTCTGTTATTTAAGTCCCATTGTACATCTGTTTACTTTGACTAAATAAGATAATTTTGCTTATTTATGTGTGGTACACTTGTTCATCATAAAATATCATAAAATATTTTAAGTCAGAATCACATATTTATAGTTACTGTGATGAATCAAAGATTCTAAATTGATCAACAAAAATAAAGCACAATTTCACACATAAAAAGGTTTTTTTGTAGCATTGGTGCTACTTATTACTGACTTCCTTGTATATTCCATATATTGATTTTTGTTTCTTTGATCATATATGTTTAAAAATAAACTTTATAAGAAGTCATCTTAGTAGCACTTCGGGTTTTTTGTAAACCATATCAAAATGAACTATGGAAATTTCCTAAATTATGCCCATACATGAAAGGAATTTAAGTGAAATTAACAAACAATCAGGGAATTACATGCCCCAAAGAGACATACTCTACTACAAAGTCAAACCATCAGTGAATGGGTTCCTCATTTTGGAAACATTGGCCAAAGCAGTCCCATAGACACTGCTATGAATATTGCGGGGTATTGGTTTCTAGAACCTAAGAGAAAGACACTACTGCTGAAATACTTCTCTCATCAACCATCATGGGTAATTCCAGCTGGTGCTCAAGTAGATTTACTCCCACTATAATGTTCATGATACTGGAAGGGAATTTGCTATGAGAGGAGAAATGTAATCATTAATATCAACTAGCCATAAATCTTATGACTTATAACAGTGTCCTTCTTGTAAGATATGGTGGAACAATAGAGAGACAAAAACTTATGGGAGCTAAACACACACATACACACACACACACATACACACACACACACACACACACACACACACTTTGTTTTTAATTGAATTTAAGGTCCTCTTCTGCAGATGTAATCCATGCTTGATGGTGCTGTTTTGCCAAGAACAAAAGACTACATACATATGGGATGAATTCTAAGGGGGAGAGAACCTAACTATTATAATTCTACAGAATGAAAAAGGCAATAAAATGACTCCTAATGACCTATAGCTATTATAAAGTACGGGAACACATAGATCAGTGTTTCACTCAACCCTTATTTTATGGCTATCACCATAAAAACACCAAAATTAGACAGTGATTAGAGAGTGATTAAGCTTTTAGTGGGATCTCTGTATAACCCTTCCTCTCAAGGCTCAGGGATCTATTTTGAAGGTAAGATGAAAAGATAGAAAGAGCCAAAGATACTGAATGACCTCAATCAGTACTGTTATGAACCAGATCACAAGAGAAATCCAAATTGCAATACATCCTAGAAGAATGGACACAGAAACTGTGGTATATTTACACAATGGAGTACTACTCAGCTATTAAAAACAATGAATTTATGAAATTCTTGGGCAAATGGATGTATCTGGAGGATATCATCCTTAATGAGGTAACCCAATCACAAAAGAAGTCACTAGATATGCACTCACTGATAAGCGNATATTAGCCCAGAAACTTAGAATACCCAAGATACATTATGCAAACCACAAGAAAACCAAGAAGGATGACCATGGTGTGGATACTTCTTTCCTCCTTAGAATAAGGAACAAAATACTCATGAAAGTATATAGGTACAGAGACAAAATTTAGAGCTAAGATGAAAGGATGGACTATCCAGAGACTACCCCATGCGGGAATCCATCCCATCATCAGCCACCAAACCTAGATACTAATGCTCATGCCAGCAAGATTCTGCTGAAGGGACCCTGATATAGTGGCCTCTTGTGAGGCTATGCCAGTGCCTGGCAAACACCGAAGTGGATGCTCACAGCCAGCTATTGGATGGAACACAGGGTCCCCAGTGGAGGAGCTAGAGAAAGTACCCAAGGAGCTGAAGGGGGCTGCAACCCTGTAGGTGGAACAACAATATGAACTAACCAGTACCCCTTGAGCTTGTGTCTCTAGCTGCATATGTAGCAGAAGATGGCCTAATCGGCCATCACTGGGAAGAGAGGCCCCTTGGTCTTGCAAACTTTATATGACCCATCACAAGGGAAGGCCAGGGCCAAGTAGTGGGCGTGGGTGGGTAGGGGAGCAGGGGCGGGGGGGGGTGTATAGGGAACTTTCAGGATAGCATTTGAAATGTAAATAAAGAAAATAATAATAATAAAAAAATTGATTGAGAAAAAAAAAAAACAGTACTCCTAACTTTAAGCTTCAACATCTGTGTTCTTTCATATATATAAGCCTCCACAATTTAGTTCATTCATTTCTCAAGTAATAGGTTATCTCTTAACCAGGAACATAACAAAGTCCAATTGGGTACTTCTCCAATTCTCTGAAGATTAAAATCTATTCTAATACAAGGAGGGGATAAAAAACCTTTTTCTTGTAATAGATTTTTACATGGTCTCATAAAGAAATTGAACAGAAATCAAAACTAAGATTAATAGATCTGCACTCTGTTATTTATTTTTAATGTGCATATTTGAATAAGACTGGCTTAAAGAGACATATAGACATGACAGTCACTCAAGGTGTGAATATTACCCACATCAAGGCTAGTGTTTCAATGATGACACGAAGGAGAGTATTTCATTATCCACTTTTCCAATATCCTTGAAAGGGGAATAAAACCTCTAGTTATTATTATCTATGTGTAGTGACACTGGCCTTGAGTTACAAAAATAACTGTTTTGTAGACAGATCTCTGATGACAATCACCAAATGGAGCAATCATTTCATAGTGACCTGAATGTCCTCTCAAGTAATGAAAATCTCTGAAGCCATCTTATGAGACCAGAACTGAGATACTGATGAAGCAAAACATAGTATGATCAAGGGTGCTTACCTATATGGACCAATTGCCCAGTTTTGTAATTATCCTTCTATTCACACCTAAAGTTCACATTAGAAGCCCAAAGAAAGACTATTACAATTAAGCTTTATTTAGCAATAATGGCAATTTTTATTTCTGTCATTTTTTATTATATTAGGAAATATAGATTGCTATGCCATAATTATTGCAACCTTTGTAGGTTGTATATTAATTGTGGAACTAAGAGGGAATTAGAGATTTTTGCATTGTTGTGGCTTTTTTTATGTTTCTGTGGTATTTGATTTTATATAATATAGGGAACTGGACTTACACAGAGAAGTAAAACTTACTGTGGTCAAAACTGTAATAACCAAGTGACAAATAGTACATTCAGTTTTTTGCTTAAGATCTAGTTTCAGCTTGGCACAATATGCTGCAATTCGAATAGTTGTGAATCTGTATAATAACTCCCATATACTTAAAAATGAAACTTCTTCAATAATAGAAGGAAACCAGACTTATCTGTGAGTATAAGGACATATTCAGAATACAATAAAAACTGCCCTAATCTATGAAAATGACACTAGTAAATTCACCTCTAGGATGTATGAGCTGTCTAAACATTGGTTATTTGGCTTGCTTTTAAGTACTAGACTTGAATTTCCTGCTATAGATTGGCCCTTGAGTCCAATTAGACAGTTGTTTGTTACCCTTCAAATAAACATATCACTATTGTGCCACTGGGGAAATAATGCCAGGTTGGTCACTCTTGTGACTGTAGCTCTTACAACTGAATAGGACTATTCCTTGCCTGGTTCTCTTGGTAGTTTTCATAGAAACATCAGATTCTATGAAAACTAGTACATGGAAGGAAACTCTCGGTCTCTGCTCTCCAAATCTTGTGTCTGAAATTTATGGCATCTTTAGCAATGTCTTACTTTCAAATCCTAGGATTCAGTCAAGGATAATAGCAATGACCTATTTAGAGGGATGAAGATCTCTTGTACCTCCAGATCAAGATCTTAAAAAAGATGTTTCTCTTGACTGAACTAGGAGGTTTTAAATGAAACCCCTCTTCCCAAGGCTTGGGAAGCATTAGGAAAGAGGGAACAGAAAGAATGTTTGAGCTATAGGAGCATAATGCCTGCTATGAGATAGTGTCTACTAGATGAGACAGAGAAGTTGAACCCATGGAATAATAACTATATAGTTTCCTAAACAAGACCTCAATAATGACTAGACTAGTCAATGTATTATAATGTATAATGGAAGTTTCACGTGGCCCCAATACGTGAAGAATTTCAAGTAATAAATACTCACTGAAAGGTGTGGATATGGAATCGATATTGTTTTAGGTGCAATCCCCTCAATATTTTATTAAGTGCAAAGTAATTTGTCATGAGTACACGCACACACAAATCTCTGTCTCTATCTCTGTTTCTCTCTCTCTCTCTCTCTCTCTCTCTCTCTCTCTCTCTCTCTCTCTCTCTCTCTCTCTCTCTCTCTCTTTGTGTGTGTGTGTGTGTGTGTGTGTGTGTGTGTGTGTAAGTCGTGATCTTGAGAAAGGCTGTGTTAGAATCACATAAATGAATTTGGAGAGTGAAATGTCACTACAGCAATCATGTTGAAATTTCTCATGAAAGTGAAAAAATAATCAATTAATAATTGTCATCCACTGTTCTCCAAGTCTTATTTTTGAAAATTATGCTATCTTTAGCAATAAGGTATTAATTTCAAGTTCTGGGATTCAGTCTAGGACAATAGCAATAACCTGTATTAAAGCAGCAGGATCTGTTGTATCTCCAGTATAAAAACTCAAGAAAGGTTTCCCATGACTAGAACTGGAGGTTTTAATGACAGATTTTCACTTAAAACAACATGAGCTCCAGCAAAAATCAAGGGTAAACTTTGTTAGTTCTGTCAGAGGTAAATTTTCTATCTCACATTAAATTAATGTAAAGGTTCTGAGTTTCCTAACAGTAAAGAACTTGCCACCCAGCTTTCTTTGATATATGAGGGCTGCATCTTCATCTTTGTAAAGATTGTCACCCAACTGCCACACTGGCTGAGCACTGTTTCCTTCAAACTGAAATTTGAATTTCACAGCTTTCCCAGTTTCTTGCTTTCATCATTTCACATATGAGAAATGTATCAGTAAAGTCAGTAGGTTTATATGGAAATATGAATTCTGGATTGTGATGTCATGTGTCACTAATGTTTAAAAAAATAACTTAAAAGTAGGCACTAGGGACAGCAAGATGGTTCCCTTCATGATGAATTTGTCAAGCATTCAGAAAACCGACATTCAGGCCTATGTAAAAGGAGAGCAATGCTACACAAAATTATACTTTAAGTGCCACATGAATGTTGTGACATGTATATGCCCTTCCTTCAAAGCACAGGGGCACACACCAACACATGCAAAGACATGCATGCAAAATAAATAGTTAAATAAAATTAAAATAAGATACTACTACATTATTGCTAGGGGGAAAATCATTTAAAAACAATACCACATTACAGTCCAGATACATTTATTTTAATTTTACATTCAAAATGTGCTTTAAAAAAGTATATAGCATTACTTGCTCATAATTCAAAAGAAAATGTAACATTTACCTTTTTAATATTTATACACACAAATTATTAATTTTTATGTTTATTTGATTTTAAGAGGTAGTGAGTAGTCTTTTAGTAAGTCCTGTTGAACTTTATTAAGTCCTTACTCAATTAAGACAAGCATAAATGTTATAAGGAAAGAAATTGAAATAAATCATTGTACTTTTATGAAAAGGGATGTAAGTATTGGCTGAAGAAAAGAGTAAGAATAGGGAATATAAACTTCTGGGATTATACATAGAGCTCTTATTACACTGGGAAATTAGGTATGTTTAAATGCAATGATGTTTCTGTCACAGTGGAGAGACTTCTTTACAGTGTTGTCCTTATTAATAAATGAATGGGGAAAGCCATTTTCTTTTTCTACTTTTCACACTAGAGAAATGATTTTATAAAAGCTTTCTTTTTATTTTTTACTATTTAAGTTGAAAATAAAGGCGTTTTGAACATGATTTAAAACAATATTGAATCGTTTTTAGAGGATTATATTTTTACATGAAAAAGAATGACACATTTTACTCATAAAGTATGAGAAACAAGTCTTGAATTTGTAGTTAACTAACACATATTTTTCTAAATATCTTTGATGGCCACTTAAGAATGCATAAGGGTTTCCCATTGTCAGTGTAAGGACAGGTTTGTCCTGGACATATTCCTGGGTTCAGGGTAGATCATGACCTTCAGCCAACAAAAGGATTACTTGTCTTAACCATTAGCATAATTCTCAGGTCAAAGTGTCTCCAAAGAAAATGCAATGTTAGCTGAAGTAAAATCTTCTAAACTTGTTTCTTGCACTATAGAATTGCACTTACTTTCAGTAATTAAAAACTTTTTTTTTGTAGAAAAATATATACATAGGGTTGAAGAAGATAGCTTGTTGCAAGAGACCCATGCAATTTCTGCTGACCAAAACAAGATCCAAACCAACAAAATATCCGCAGTGAATGTGGTCATGGCTTTTGCCTTCAGTATAGCAAAACAGAAAGGGAAGATACAAGGTATATCTCATAGCACACGATATATCTTGAGTTCAATTCCCACAACTAAGCTTAGACCTATACCCTACAAACAAACAAACAAACAAACAAAAAAAGGAGGTATGCCAAATATTTCCTGTGTTACTTCTTCAACATTTCTAAGTGGCATAGTTCAGAAAGAGGTAGTTTTACGCAGAGGAAGGTAGAGAAAGGGAAATCAATGTAAGGTTTAATCCTAAAATCGTGTACCATATTCAATGTGTTGAATCATGGTACTGGAGAAAGCTGTATGACACCTTTTGCAAAGTCAATGTCTTCACACTGGGATGTTTCACCTACATTAGGCCAAGCAGAAGAGATCCAGCATCTCATGCACTTGTGCAAATTCTGGCAGTGTAATGAGGGTCAGTTCTCCACCCACTCCTGCAAGCAAACACTCAGAATTTTCTAATGAGGTCCACTTGTAAAGTGGGATGAAACATCTAGCAGAAGGGCACATAGACAGACGCACAGACAGACTACACCTAGATCCTTGAGGTTGCTGTCAAATGATTGTAGTGGTTTATGCAAGACGATCCTGGACTTCAGTCTCATCATTTTTAGGTTTAATGTAGGATTTGGGAGACCTTGTGCTCCCCACAATATCGTATAGAGCTCAGCGATTGAAAGACAGACATAACAGAAGTCACAGGCAAAAAATGAGAGCTAATTCCTGACTCTCATTAATAACTAGGTGACCTGCATATAAATAAGAATGATACATTTTCAAGAAACCACACATGAAATGAAAAGACAGTTATCAGGAAGTTGAAAATTCAGGAAGATGTAAAAGAAATTCAAGGAAGTAGGTTAAACATAGACAAATATATCAATACTGTAACTAAGAGTTTCTTTAGTCAACTTAATGTTACTTTAGTTACTTTAATGTCAACTTCCCACAACTAGATATATTCATAAGGGTGACTCACAATTAAGAAAACATTTCAATGAGACAGGCCTGTTGACAAGTCTGCTGGTCATTTTCACAATGAGTGATCAGTGTGGGAAGGCTCAGACCACTGTACATAGTGCCAACATTAGTAGGTGATCCAGAGAGATATAAGAAAGCAGACTGAGAAAACCCTGAGAAGCATGCCAGTAAGATGTGTCCTCAATGGCCTCTGCTTCAGTTCCTGCCTTCAGGTATTTGCCTTAAGTTCCTACCCTGATTTCCTATCAAGTTGGACTGCAATTATAAGCTGAAGTCAACAATATCCTCACCAAGTTGGTTTTGATTACTTTTCTATTGCTGTGATATAGCACCATGGCTAAGGAAACCCATAGAAAACTAGACTAGCTGAGGCTTACACTTTTGTGACCCTTTTAGAGCTCATGATGACATGGCAAGGGGCATGGCAGCAATCAGGAAGAAATGTGACTAGAACATGAGCTTGAGATCTTACATTTTGATCCACAAACAACAGTCGAAAGGGCTAGGCTGTGAATGATATGGCTTTTGAAATATCAAAGTCTGCCCCTATTGATATCACAAATCCTTTTCCTTTGTTTAAAGCTCTACTAGTGGGGGAATAAGAATTCCCACATAGAAGCCGATGAGTGACCTTTACATTAAAGTCACCACATTCCACATCATCCTCAAAGGCTTGTAGTCATATCTTAATGCAAGTTGTATTTAGTTCAACTTAAAAAGTCTTTCACACTCTCAACAAAGTCTAAAGGTTTAAGTTCAAATGATCTCCTGAGACTCAAGGTGATGTCTTAATTGTAACTCCCTGTAAAAACAAATTCAAAAGCTATTGCAGCTTAAAATATAGCAATATACAATAAACAATAGTATAGTATAAACACCATTTCAAAAGAGGGGTGGAAATAGAAGTCAATACAGAATGAGAATGACATACAGCAGGGAAAAATGCCAAAGAATGTAGCTCAAAGGCTCATAGTGAGCATTAAAACAATAGAAACCCAAGGAAAGTCAGCAAATATATGAAAGTAATTGAATATCAAACCCAAAGTTCTTTAGCTAAAAAAACAAACAAACAAAAAAAACAAAAAAAGAAAAAACAAAAAAAAATAAAAACAAAAACAAAACAAACCAAAACACATAGTTAGAAACAAACAAACAAAAACTCAGAAAGCTGCAAAAGAAAAAAGGAATCACAATTAATGACTTATAAGACTTAAAATTACACATTTAAAGCAGAAAAAATATATTTAGCAGAAAAGGAAGAAGGAGGATCTATGGAAGCCCTAGGGTATTGCCAAAAGAGGGATGGTAAAAATTATAGAAGTTCAGGAGGGATTGGTAATGCTTAAAATACACAATGCCTACATAAAGAAAAAGTAACGAGGCCGGGCGTGGTGGCGCACGCCTTTAATCCCAGCACTTGGGAGGCAGAGGCAGGTGGATTTCTGAGTTCGAGGCCAGCCTGGGCTACACAGAGAAACCCTGTCTCGAAAAACCAAAAAAAAAAAAAAAAGAAAAAGTAACATTATATAACCAAATGTGGATTTAAATATCTAGGTATAAGAAAGAGAAAAGTTAATATTCAAACTTAATAGAGCCAATTCTCAAAGGACAATGTGTGACCAATGTTTATTGGTGAACGATAAGGACTATCAAGGCCAGAATAAAATTATATGAATAATACATCAGATACATTAGCTTTCCTGATTTGCCTACAAGAGGATCTAAAACAAAATAAAACAAAGCAGGGAAACAGGCCAAGGAAATGTGGAGTGAAATTTTCATAAAACATAAATAAGAATGAACAACCAATGTTTACTGGTGAACAATAAGGACTATCAAGGCCAGAAAAAAATTATATCAATAATACATCAGATACATCAGGCTTCCTGATCTGCCTACAAAAGGATCTAAAACAAAATAAAACAAAGCAGGGAAATAGGCCAAGGAAATGTGGAGTGAAATTTTCATAAAACATAAATAAGAATGAACATCAAGGAATATTATATTAAATATGATTTAGAAATTAAAAGAAATAATGGATTTTCACGCAAACAAGATCTAGAAGGTTGATCTACAATAAATTTGTTGTATAATAAATGGTAAAGAATGATTTTTCTAACTAAAAATAATGTCCTGTGTAACAAGGGAACGTCCACAGTTATTTTCTAGTAAAAACAACTATACTAACAAAATTAGAAGGTTGTAATATTTTAAGAGTGGTGTTTAAAACGCTTACATGAATGGATGAAAACTAAGAAACAAAACTATTAAATAATCACTGCATGAGTCTGGAGTAATGGAGCATAAATTAAGAGCAGTAACTGCTCTTGCAGAAGACCAGTTTGGGGTTCCCATCACCCACATTACTTGCTTCACAGTTGTCTGCCATTCCACTCTAGGGAATTAATCGGCAAGCAAAAATTTCAAAGTTGAGTAGGAGGCATAATAGTATACTCTGGATTTTTTAGCTCTCAGGAAACTGAGACAGGTGGTCACGATTTTACACATGTATTTAAAACACATATGCATATCACACACACACATGAGAGACAGCAATAATATGAAAGGCATAATAATAAAATTGAGACATACAGGATTTGAAATGAGCATGTAAGGCGAAGGTAATGTGGATGCTGGACTCCAGGTATGAAGTTCTCAAATAAAACAAAAGAAATAACAAAATTCAAAGCTGTTTCTTGTAAAATTCATTATATACACAAGTATAAATATATTAGAGAATTTTTTTAAATCATCAAAAAAAATCAAATATCCCAATACATTTATTTACTTACAAAAATGGATGACACAAAAGAGTGAAGAGCAGAAACTGAAAGAAAGGACGTCCAATGACTGCCCCACCCAGGGATCCATCCCACATACAGTTACCAAACCCAGACACTATTGTGGATGCCAACTAGTGCTTGGTAACAGGAGCCTGGTACAGCTCTCTTCTGAGAGGCTCTTCCAGAGCCTGACAAATACAGAAGTGGATGCTCACAGCCATCCATTGGACAAAGTACTGGTTCCCCAATGAAGGAGTTAGAGAAAGGACTCAAGTAGCTGAATGGATTTGCAGCCCCATAGGAGGAACAACAATATGAACCATCCAGTACCTCCAGAGCTCCCAGGGACTAAACCACCAACCAAATAATACACATGGAGGGACTCATAGCTCCAGAGAAATAGGTAACAGAAAATGGCCTTGTGGGACATCAATGAGAGGAGAGGCCCTTGGTCCTGAGAAAGCTTGATACCCCAGTGTAGAGGAATGCCAGGAGAGGAAAGCAGGAGTGGGTGGGTTAGTGAGCAGGGGGAGGGAGGATAGGATGGGGGGCATTTTGGAGGGGAAATGAGAAAAGGAATAACATTTGAAATGTAAATGAAGATAACACCTAATATAAAAAAGAAATAGCAATGTAAATAATTTGCCCATTGGGATAAATCACAACATAAAGAACTGTATTAAGGGATCTCTGTATTAAGTAAGTTGAGACCCACTGATCCATATTCTTGGGAAAACTAATTACATACTGAAATTAGGAAAATAAATATCTTATTAGTATCACAAAATAGAGTGAGGAAAGAAGAAAATGCAAAATTAGAAAAAAGTGAAATAGCAGGCAGAGGAAGAAGATCACACATAAAATCCCTTGCTATTTAAATAAACAAGATTTTGGATCCCAGAATAAAAGGAGAGTAATGTAAAGAGGAAAGAACAAGAAAATTACATATATGAAAACACTCTCTAAAAACAAAACATTGTATAAAATTTAGGAGAAACCTCAAGTATAAATAAGAATATTTAAAATCTACAAGTCTTAGAAAAATACAGACAGGCAAATGTAGATAAAACTCAGAAAAACAATATAAATAGATAACTGCTCCTCAAAAAATAATTTAAAAGTTGTCAGTAAATTTAAACACATATTACTAAAGAGCAGTCATACAAATACTAAAGGTTAAATTAAATTGTTCAATAGAATTAATTATCAGTGAAAAATAAGTCACAACCATGTTCACATAGCAATTTATCAGTAGAAAATGATTCAGCCACAAAAATAATAAAATTCTGTTATTTGTGAAGCAACATGAATGGAACCCATGACCACTGTCATGGTGAATTGAGAAGTGCAAAGGTAATTACTTGATTTTTTTTTCCCAATGTGTTGCGTCTGGAAACGCTGATTTCACACAAATTGAGATGAGCATGACTGTTAACAGTGTTTGGGAACATTAGAGGAAAGAGGGATGAAAAAGTAAAACACTCACATAGACACTCACTCACACACACACACACACACACACACACACGAAACTGAAATAATACAGAAAGAAAAGAAAGAGTAAAAATGGGTGATAAGCTTTAAACAATGATATATGTGAGATGGCTGTTGAAAATTTGGTTTATAGAAATGATATCCTACCAAGTAGTTCAAAAACCTAGATCATTTCCTCAAGATTTCATCAGTTATTAATATCAAGAATACAGGTTATAAATTCCTTCAAGCAATATATTATTTAAAGACAAACCAGATATTGCACTGTCCAGGACTGCTTTAATGTAACTCTGCACCATTTAGCATTTATTTAAAGTATACAGAATATCTCTTATAAATAAGAAACTGTGAATAATATTAGTTATGACTTCTTTTAAACAGCTCTGGAAAAACAAATTTCATGAAATATTTAGAAAACTGGTTTTATAAATCTTCAGAGAATGATGATGCCTACTATTAGTTATTGCTATGTATTCAGCATAAACTATAACAGAATTTTAGATATCTCAAACATATTTGAAGTATAAATAAGTTCCTGGTTTTTATCTGCTATGAGCCATGAGTAATGTTGTTATTCTTCTAAAAATTACAGCTTCGTTGAGGATATGAAATATGATCATTTCTTTTTTTCAAACAATGCACTGTGAATGCAAACTGCAACTTAACAGGTATTTAGTAGCCAACCTACACATATATTTCAGTTATATGTAGTATATTTATCCTATTATGCATGCTTTCCTGTAGGCATTAACTACCATTCTAGCAATAGACATCGTGTAAAACCTTTGCCACTGGTTTGGTGTTATTTCTGGAGGACAGATAAAAATGAGTAGTGACACCGTAATGATGTATTAAATGTAAAATGCCAATGTTTAAGCATTTTATATGTGAACATGTGAGTGTAAAAATTCCCATAAAGCATTTAAATGTCATAATTAATAATATAGCTTCATTTATTTGTTTCACTATTGACATATTACTTGACATAATCAGTGCTTATTATTTCTACCTAAATAAGATAGTTCCTAGGAAATGGGGAGTGTTTAGGATTGTATAGATGTAGGTTTAAAAAAAAAAAAGGTTCAGCTATGTGAACTGATGAATAATCCATATTTTTCTGGGCATTAATCCAATTAACAGATGATGAGAAAAATCCACATAGATTTTCTCATACTAGGACAAACAATCCCTAATTAAGATTCTTAATTGGGGTACTGATCAAAAAATGCTCCTACAATGTAAGACAACAAAGGTAGGCTAATTTCATATTATTTTGAAATTTTGTTAATTTAATAAAAATTCAAATCTAAAAGGTGGTAGGTAATCAAACTGCTATATTTCAGTTCTTTTAAAATTGAAAGACACACTGTCTCATTTACATTGGAGGAAATATATCTCCTGACCACAGCTTCCCTCTTTTGACTCCTCCTAGTATCCCCCACATCCCATGCCCCCAGTATTCTTGTCCCTATTCCTATCCCTTTCTGCTTCCAGGAATAGGCTGACCTACCAAGACATAAGCAAACACTGTATAGCAAGATACCATTAAGACAAGGCATAAATCCTGACATCAACGCTAGGTGAGGGAACCCCGTATTAGGGTCCTAAGAGCAGGATAAAGAGCCATAGCCAACCCTGCTCTCATTGTCAAGAGTCCCACAAAACACCAAGCCACATTACCTTAACGTATTTTCAGAAGACCTAGTTCATGCCCATGCAAGGCTTGCCACTTCATTCTGGGTAAGCCACCATTTAGTCCTGGTCATTTGATTCTGTGAATCATGCTCTTCTGGTGTCCCTTGAACCCTGTGCCTCAATTTCATTGTTAACTTTTCAATTAGAATATAATTTATCACTTTCTTTCATCCTTGTCCTTTTATGTATTCCTTTTGTGTCCCTGCCTTCCTGCTCTTCCCATGATGCCTCATGCTTTTTCAAACTGCTTGCTTCATTTTCATTATTATCATTACACACGTGCATGTGTGGTTATATATAATCACCTCTAAGTACACAAATGTATAAGTGCAACCTCTGAGTACATTTAGTGTAGCTTGTGTATATATGATTTCAGGGACAAACTCTTTCTTTGGATAACCAAGTAAGGCACTCATCCCCAAGACAAGGCTAATTTTTCTCTTAGCAGTCACTAGGTTCTGTATTTATTTAACTTCGGTCCTCAATGAGAGTCTGTCTTTCAGCATAAGCAGCAGGTCTAGGATATTATTATTGTTCATATTCAGGCAGTCATACTATTTTGTAAAGCTGCCCTATTATTTCAAGGAGAAATAATGTCATAGCAGTTAGGCTGTTGCTGTGGCTTTTGTGATTTTCCAATCCTCTTCATGAGCTATCTTCTCTGACACTCAGGATCAGGGACTGTGTTTTGATTAGGGTAAAGCCCACAAGACACATCCATCTCTGTATTATGACCTTCTGTGGTTTTCTGAATGGTCTCTCTGTGCTGTAAAGAGAAGATTCTTTGCTGGAACTTGAGAGGTACATTCATCTGTTGGCATAAGGACAGGTTTGAGAATGCAGTTAGAAGTTATGGCGGTCTGGTAAAGTGAAAGTATTCAGTTGGAACTTAGAAAAAGTTCTACTACCATGCCTGTGATCAGCTCTGTTTTTTATGGATATTTTTGTCAGTCGGTTTCTTTTTCTTCTGGTTTGGCAGGGTGTCTTTCTTTTTTATTGGATATTTTATATATTTACATTTCAAATTTAACCCCTTTGTGTGTGGTTATGTGGGGATTCTTACTGATTCTACAACCCCAAATCTCAGCATGTTTATTAGGTACTGCACAGAGTGGACTGACTGACTCCTGGAAGGTGTGTCTGTAGACAAGCTGCAACAATGCAAACAGAAAACTGCAGTTGCTATTCTTTGCACACTTACCCTTCATTCACAGACACTTATACTGTGATACTCAAGGTCCCTTTGAGCTTGGACCTCAAGAGTAAAGGCCTTCCAAGTCTTCTTAGGTTTTGAACATTTGAGATGAAATGTCCACGGCCACAATACACAGCCAGGAGGAACTAACCATACCTCCTCGCCTACCTACAATGTGGAGTTAAGTTTTTGATATTATCTATTTGATGTGCGGTGTGTTTCTGTGTCTGGATGGGTATGTATTTTCCTTTGGGGTCTTCTTCTTCTATGGTTATGTTGAGTGTGTTCTATACAGTTAGCTGGGAATTCACCTTCTTTTAAGCTTGTAACTTATGGATTGAGTTCTATGGAATTCTGATGTTTCTGCATCATTCGTCCGTATTTATAATTTTTAAATTTTTTTACATTTTTTATATTGAGCATTCCAATTTCTCTATCTTTAAGTCCTTATATTCTGGATTCTACTTTGATACAGTCTGCTGCTGTCTTCCCTTTGAGTTTTTTAAATTTCTTACTGAATTTTTCAAATCCATTTTCCCTTTGAGTATTTTTTAAATTTTATATTAACTGAACTAACTTTTCAAATGATGAACTGTTTTTTTTTCTTTCAGTTATATGTGTCTATGTTCTTATAATGTCAATAGAAGATTTTTCTATCCTCTCTAGGACCATTGAAACATTTTTAAAAGTCTTTCCTAAGTTCCTTCAGTCCTTTTATCATGTTTATAATTGTTCTTTAGATTCTGTCTTAGGATTCATTAATTAATGCTCCTAGATTGTCATTGTTGTATGATTGATAGTTATTCCTTGTGTAAGGCAATCATACCTGTTGACCTTCCATAGTGTTTTTATTTATGCAATGTGAACAGAGCATGTGGACTTCTTTCATTGCTTGAGTATTTATTGGAAATTCTATTCTACTTCTAAAGAGAAAATTGTTGTTTCTGTTTTTGATGTTGCTTTAACCCAGTACAAGCAGAAAGACTCAGGACTGAGTACAGATATGAAAATATGACACAGAATAAGGAGCTTGGGCAGACTCATTGAAAAAAAATGGAAATACAGAACCCAACAGTGTATGGTATGCCAGGCTAGACCCAGGAATGAATGGGCTGATTATCTATCACTCTCTCTTAGCAGCAAGCATTAGGAAAGAATGGAAACTTGTCTGAAAATCATTTTTGTTGTTGTTGTTTTTTGTTTGTTTGTTTTTGTTTTTTATTGTTTTGTCGAGACAGGGTTTCTCTGTGTAGCCCTGGCTGTCCTGGAACTCACTTTGTAGAGCAGGCTGGCCTCAAACTCAGAAATACACCTGCCTCTTCCTCCTGAGTGTTGGGATTAAAGGTTGTCTGAAATTCTTAAGTGGAATTAATTGGTATGTCAATATTAGCACAATATCCAATTTCTACAAAAGTGAATAAAAAATAAGTTGTTATGGTTGACTTCAACTTTTTAATTGAGTTTTTTATTTCATTTAGAATATTCCAAATACATTTACAAACATTTTTGTGTTCATTACATGTCTTTCAAAGGTTTTCAGTTTCACCTACAACAAACTTAGAACTCAGTAAGTTCCCAATACAAAGAATTGGATCAAATATTTAATTTTTTTACATGTATTAAAATATTCACTCCACATTCTACATCCCCTGTCGGTCACTTTTTTTTTTTTCATTTTGTGTTGACTTTTGAATCACTGAATGGAGGAAAAACAAGGTCATTTTTATTTTTTGTAGTTTCTGACTGGGATTCAATAATTTCTCCAAATGTCAGATACAGTTTTACAAAATTTTAAGCAGACTTATCACAGATTTTTCTCCCTGTTTCTCACTTGACCTTATGTTAAATTTGAACAAGTTCTTTCCTCCTGAGTGTCATTTTACAAGATGGAATGTCTGGGTGTCTGAGCAGATTCCTCAAGATAACAGAGTATACTCATTCTCTCTCTGTCTCTCTGTCTCTCTGTCTCTCTGTCTCTGTCTCTCTGTCTCTCTGTCTCTGTCTCTCTCTGTGTGTGTGTGTGTGTGTGTGTGTGTGTGTGTGTGTGTGTGTGTGTGTTGGGTGTGTATGTGTTTATATGACTGGGAAACAAATCACCTTACACTATCCATCACCATCCCAAGGATGCGAAAAGAAAGTGATTCAAAAAGAGCTTATCTTGAGCATCCCCTTTCCCCATCTGTTTCTAAAACAGCACTCCTGCTTGTGTGTCAAATTTCATTCATGCTCTCAAACACAAGCTGCCCATGGTGTAGTTTTCAGTTGTCTTTTTGACAAGTGCTCCATTTAGACTTAATTCTTCATTATCATTTCTAATTAGAAGGTCCCTAAGAATATAGTTTGTACTGTTTAACAAATTAATTATTTTATTTTTCAGGTAAAACAATTCCTAAGATATACCAAAATATGTCTCCCTACGCCTACATATTATGGAAATACAAATCAATAATCCTTTCAAATTTCATCTTATCCCAATAAAAATGTCAAAGATCTCTGAAAAAAAATACTGTAGTGGGTGTGGGGAAAAGAGGATGTCTATTCACTCATGGTGGGCCTGAAAATTGGACTTGATACTCTGGAAAGCAATTTTAAGAAGTCTTGAGTGAGGCTATGCCAGTGCCTGGCAAAAACAGTAGTGGATGCTCACAGTCAACTATTGGATGGAACACAGGCCCCCCAGTGGAGGAGCTAGAGAAAGTACTCATGGAGCTAAAGGGGTCTGCAACCCTATAGGTGGAACAACAATATGAACTAACCAGCACTCCCAGAGCTCGTGTCTCTAGCTGCATAGGTAGCAAAAGATGGTCTATTAGGCCATCTTTATGAAGAGAGGCCCCTTGGTCTTGCAAACTATATATGCCCCAGTACAGGGGAACGCCAATGCCAAAAAGTGGGAGTGGGTGGGAGGGGAGCAGGGCAGGGGGAGAGTATATGGGACTTTCAGGATAGCATTTAAAATGGAAATGAAGAAAATATCTAATAAAAAATTAAAAAAAATTCTCAAAAAGCTAAAATAAATGTGATTTACCAGTATATTCTATTTCATAATACTTGGAGTTGTCATTATTCCTGAATTAGGTCTATCAAATGAATGATTCTAACAAAACCTAATTCCTGATTATTCCAACAGACTACTACATGTAGAAAGAGTACATACAGTTCTTCTAGTGTCAGGAAGCTAAACACTTCCAGTTGTCTTTGATCAGAAGGTAGCTCCACTCCTCTGAGCTTTTCCATTTTTAAAATTTTAATCAGGCATAAACCACATGCACTACAATCCACTTACCTTTGTATATTCATGTATGTTTTTTAGCTTGTTTAGAGTTAAAAATATAAGTTATTGCTATAATGTGGCAGAACACATTATGCTATCTTTTGTCTATTTTAAAATATCATATGGCTTGATAACTTTGAATCATATGTTTTAAGATTTGGTTGAGAACTTAAGACAAGAGTAACTTACTGGGCTAAATTTTGGGATGATGTCACAGACAGGTTCCAGAATTATTTGTATTTATTTTATTTTTTACAATGCCTATTTCAAAATGGACCCTTTATTATTCATCTTGACATTTTTTTTTTCCCTTTACAGCTTCCACAGCCAGTCTTCCCGAGTCTAGCTGGCTAAACACATCCTATGCTTATACTAAAAACTGATTGCACAATGATATGTAGTTGATGTTTCCCAGGAGGAAAAAAAAAACTTTCTTCATGAAGGATCAATAACTCGATGTTTAGAAGATTACCTTTAATCAAACATACTTTTTCAATTACTTATTTATGTATCTGTGATATATGTGTTCAAGGAAGTGTACATGTAACTACGGGTATGCATGCTATATTCCACAAATGGATGTCAAATCTCTTCCTCAGTCATTCTTCTCTTCATATTATTTTGAAGGATGTTGTCTGCCAGTGAAATGAAGCTCACTAATACAAATAGACTGATTGGCCAATGAGCTCCCAGAATACTCTGACATTTCACGGAGACTAGAGATACAAACCCTTATCATTACACGTGTTACTTAAGAGGACGTCTGGGATCCAACCGCAGATGTGCATGCCATAAATGGAGCAGGAATTTTACCGATTTCTGTCATCTCCTCAACATCCATTTGCAGGATGCTTAAATTATTAGTGTCTAGCAAGTGATGATGTACTATTACTATATATTAAGTTATCTTTCCATAGAAGAAGTGAATTGCAGAAGTTTAAGTCTAGTTTGGTCTACCTAGGAAGTTCCAGGCAACCAAAAGCAAGATAGTGAAACCCTTGTATCAAAACCCCAATACCCCAAATAGGGTCCACATATTAAATACTTATGTATTAAAAAGATAACAGTCTATAACACTCTAATAAAATATATAATAATTATAATATATTTATATATTAATTATTTATTAATAATATAATAAATATATAATATAATGTAAATTATTTATATATTTATAATATAATAATTATAATATATAATACTATAATTAAATACTAAAATATTATGCTAACATACATACAGTCAAATCTTACATTCAGCTTTGTTTCTTATTTCAGAGACAGAGATTATGTGAATTTATTAATTTTAGCATCAATATGTCTTCCTGTTATTTGAAATCTAAGTGGGATTATTTATGAGTTTATGCTTACTTTTACTCTCTGTACAAAGTCATATTGCCAAAGTGAACCCATATTAAAAATAGAAATTTCTTATTTTTACTAAAGTTGGATCTTTGCAATAAAATTTTTTCTCATTCATATTCTCAAAATAGAGATAAACTTGAAATGACCTGATATGCATGTACTTACACACACCAAATATACTGTTATAACACAATTTACTGAAAAAAATACCTCTAGCATTTAAAAAAGACCATTTTTAAAATTTGTAAATGACAAAATTATAAATAAATGACTTTTGAATTCTTACCTGAGAACTTACAAAGGAGTGAAATAATGTTATTAGGAAGTTTGTTTTCTGATTTAAATTAATAGTTCAAATCATTTATAAAAAACAGATGGTATAAACAACAAATTGATCATATATGTGTTGGTATCAAACCATATACTGCCTTCATTGGCCATTTGTTTATGAATATCATAGATTATATAAGTAATCTATCCATAATACTCACAATAAAATCAACATATTCATTTAAACTTATGTTATAATAAAGAGCACAGGTTATATTACTTATCACCTCTTCACTGAGGATTTGCCTTTTATTTTGCACATGGTATAAAAAAGGTATAAATTCAGAGGAGATATGTAATAGTTTACCTTTGATATCACTTCAATTTTATATCTTAATACCATTTTTCCAAGATGACAGCATTATACTAATAAGTTACTCCTATTAATATTACAAGAAGAAAGTACGTTGGAATTAAGAAGAAATACGTTGGAAGACTAGTCGACAAATCACCTAACAGCAAAATTCCTAAGATCCAGAATGACTCAGTCAGCGCTTACACCAGACCTTCAAATGAGAACTAATGCAACCCTTCTGTAATCATTGTGAAAAGAAATAAATAAAAAAAAGAAAGAAAATGAAGGAAAATTTCTTAATTATTTTTATAAAGCTACAATTCTAATAACAAAAATGCAGAGATCAAATAGGAGAGAGATCTGGGTGAGTGGGTTACAGATCAATATTCCTCATGAATATAGAATATTATTCTTATTAAACTACATGTAAATTGAGTTCCAGAATGCAACAAAAGTTGCCTACCATGATCAAATTGACATCATCTTATTTACGCAGGGATGGCTCAAAATATGTACACCAATAAACACAATTCACCACCGGAAAATGATAGAAAAATCCATATTACCATGTTATATGCAAAAACTGAGAAAAATCCAACATCACATTAAGATATGATTCCTAAAGAGACCAAGAGTATAAGACATTTAAAGATGGTATACAAAAATCTCAGAGCCCAGATGCTAAAGAAAGAGCAGACTTCAGATAAAGAACACCTACATTAACAAAATATGATATGAAAAGGGAAATGACCAAGAGACACAGTGAATCCAGAGAATCATAAGGGCATACTTTAAAAACTTGTACTCCACCATATTGAACAATCTAAAAGAAAATCATATATTTCTAAACACATACAACTTATCAAAGTTAAATCATATCAGATAAGCTACTTAAATCATCCTGTAATCCCTAATAAATGAAAAGCCCTGATTAAAAATCTAATCAACACAAGCCCAGATGATTTCAACACAAAATTTTACCAGACATTCAAAGAGAATTTAGTGCCAATACTCCTCACATCATCCCACAAAATAGAAGAAGGCCACAATTACCCTGATACCAAACCACATTAATATTAAAAAAAAAAAAAAAAGAGAGAGAGAGAATCACAGTTCATCTTCCTCTGTAAATATTGATGCAAATTTTCAATTAAAATTACAAATCAAATCCCAAAACAGATAAAAGAAAGCAAACACTGATAAATAGGCCCCATCCTAGATATTCAGTAATAGTTCAACATACATAAATCAAGAAGCTGTAAGTCACTATATAAAATAGTTGGCATAAAAAACAACCTGATCTCAACAGACGCAGTACAAATCTTTGAAAAGAGAATTGATACCTTCCATGATAAAAGTTCACGGCACATTAGGAATACAAGGAATACACCTAAACATAACATCAAGCCACAGCTAACAGCAACTTAAAGGAAGAGGACCACCAAGCAATTCCACTAACATTAGAAACCGTAGAGGAGTGCCTGTTCTCTGCACATTTATTCAATAGTGTACTGTAAGTTCTAGCTCAAGCAATAGCAAATATGAAGGAAATCAAGGCTATTCAAAGGGGAGAAGATGTATCCTTATTTTCAAATGATATTTCTCTCTCTCTATGTGTGTGCTTGCGTGTGTGTGTGTGTGTGTGTGTGTGTGTGTGTGTGTGTATACAGTGGGGGTGTGGGGGTATGTTTCCTTGTACGTGTTCATATGTGTGCTTGTGTGTGTCTATACTCTACATATATACACAAATATATATATATATATATATATATATATATATATATATATATATATATATATATATCAGTTAACCAGGAAACTTTTCCAACATATTAAAACAGTCAGAGAGGTGGTAGTATACAAAATGAACAGACAAAATATTAGCAGACTTCCTAAAACAAAAGACAAACATACCGAGAAAGAAAATGAGGGAAATAATACTGATCACCTTAGAATCAAACACGATTATCACAGAGTAATTCTAACCAAACAAGTCAAAGATTTGTAAAATAAAAGCTGTAAGACATAGAAAGAGATACCAGAAGACAGAAAAATCTCCTAGGTTTTACTCATTACCCAAAAAGTGACACAGATTCAATGCAATCCCCATTAAAATTTCAAAACAATTCTCCACAGAAATTTAAAATATACTTCAACTTCATATAGAAACACAAAAATTCCGGGTTGGTTAAAATAATCTTGAAAATAAAAGAGCTCATAGAGTATCACCATCCAAAATTTAAAGTTGTGTTATAGAATTACAGTTGACAATATTATTAACTCAACATACAGACAATTTTAAAAAGACAAACGATATAGAATGGAAGCCTTTTTATCTTTGATACTGTATTCCTGTAAAAGTTCTTTAGTTGAAATGTTTATCTTCAGTATGATGACAATGAAAGAAGAAGCCATGTAAAATGTTCATTAAGATAGAACCTAAGAAATCTGACCTGATAATGTATAAAACTACTTGTGAAAATACTTTATATGTACATACATACACACACACACACACACACACACACACACACACACACACACACATAACTATATATGAAGATATAGTTTTGACTAATTACAAAATTTGTGAATAATTGTACTTGGACTTTCTAACCTCTATAAGCATAATCACAAATTTCTGTCATTCATAAGCATTCATAAGGCGTCTGTTCCATGATGCATTGCTGTGACAAATTTAATAGACTAAGCTAATATTTTTCTAATCTAGTTAACTTAAGTAAGAAATTTACTAGTGCAGCAGTGTCTTAAGGGTTTCCTTGAGGTAAAAAGGTACCCTGACAAAGGGAAATTTTATTAAGGACAAAATTTCATTGGGACTAGCTTACATGTTAAGAGGTTCAGTCCATCATCACCAAGGCAGGAAACACACCAGCATCTTAGCAGACACGGCACTGGAGGAGCTGAGAGATCTACATTTTGTTTGGAAGTCCAAGAGAAAAAGATTGGCTTCCAGACAGCTAGAAGGAAAGTCTCACAAAACTTACCCTTCAATGACACACTTCCTCCTACAAGGCCCCACCTCATAATAGTGCCTTCCCAGAGTCAAGCATATTCAAACCATTACAGATAGCCTAGAAAATTATTTCAATAGTTGGATCTTAGATTTGGACTGCATAGAATTGTTACCATAATAGTATCCTTCAGATGATGAAGTTGAGAACATAGAAGTCATACTAGACATCATGTAATTTCTCTTTATTTTTCATTTTTACTAGATATTTTCTTTATTTCCATTTCAAATATTATCCCCTTTCCTGGTTTCCCCTCAAAATCCCCCATCCCCTTCTCACTCTGTCTGCTAACCCACCAACTCCCACTTCCTGTCCCTGGCAATCCCCTATACTTGGGCATAGAATCTTCAGAGGACCAAGAGCCTCTCCTCCCATTGATGACCGACTGTACCATTATCTGCTACATATGGGGCTGGAACCATGAATTCCACCATGTGATTTCTTTGTTTGGTGGTTTAGTCCCAGGCAACTCTGAGGGTTAGTTCGTATTGTAATTCCTCCTATGGAGATGCAAACACCTTCAGTTCCTTGGCAACTATCTCTAGTACCTTCATAGGGGACCCTGTGCTCCCTCCAATGGATGACTGTGAGCACCCACTTCTGTATTTGTCAGGCACTATCAGAGCCTCTCAGAAGACAGCTATATCAGGCTAATGTCAGCAAGCACTGGTTGGCATCCAAAATAGTATGTGGATTTGGTGGTTGTATATGGGACATATTCCCAGGTGGAGCTGACACTGGATGTTCATTCTCTTGGTCTCTGTAACTCCTTCCATGGTATTATTTGTTCCCCTTCTAAGAAGGATCGAAGTATCCATAGTTTGGTCTTCCTTCTTCTTGAGTTTCATGTGTTTTGTGAATTGTATCTTGTGTATTCCCGAGCTGCTGGGCTAATATTCACTTAACAATGAGTGCATATCGTGTGTTCTTTTGTGATGAGGTTACCACACTCAGGATCCATCCATTTGTCTAAGAATTTCATAAATTCATTGTGTTTAATAGTTGAGTAGTACTCCATTGTGTAAATGAAAAACAATTTCTGTATCCATTCCTATGTTGAAGGGCATCTGGTTCTTTCCAGCTCTGGCTATTATAAATAAGGCTGCTATGAACATCGTGGAGCATGTGCTCTTATTACAAGTTGGACCATCTTCTGGGTATAAGCCCAGGAGTGGTATTGTTGGGTCCTCTGCTAGTACTATGTCCAGTTTTCTAAAAAACTGCCAAAATGTTTTCCAGAGTGGTTGTAGCAGCTTGCAATCCAACCAGAAATGGAGGAGTGTTCCTCTTTCTCCACATCCTTGCTAGCATCTGTTGTTACCTGAGTTTTTGATCTTTGCCATTCTGCTTTTGTGAGGTAGAATCTCAGGGTTTTGGTTTGCATTTTCATGATGATTGAGGATGTTGAACATTACTTTAGGTGCTTCTCAGCCATTCAGCATTCCTCAGTTTAGAACTCTTTGTTTAGCTCTGCACCCCATTTTTTAATAGGGTTATTTGTTTCTCTGGAGTTCATATATATA
>NC_034608.1:67306385-67320093 GCF_900095145.1 Mus pahari
AATTTTTTCCCTATGCCCATGTGTTCGAGACTTTTCCCCACTTTATCCTGGATAAGTTTCAGTGTCTCTGGTTTTATGTGGAGGTCCTTGATCCACTTGGACTTGAGCTTTGTCTTAGGAGATAAGAGTGGATCGATTAGCATTATTTTACATGCTTTCTGCCAGTTGAGCCAGCACCATTTGTTGAAAACGTTGTATTCTTTCCACTTGATGGTTTTAGCTCCTTTTTTCAAAGTTTAAGTGACCATAGGTGTGTGGGTTGATTTCTGTGTCTTCAATTCTATTCCATTGACCTAACTGTTACTGTACCAGTACCATGCAGTTGTTATCATAATTGCACTGTGGTACAGCTTGAGGTCAGGAATGGTGATTCAAACAGAAGTTCTTTAACTGTTGAGAAAGTTTGCTATCCTAGGTTTTGTGTTATCCCAGATGAATTCTAACTCTGTGAAGAATTTAGTTGCGATTTTGAAGGGGATTGCTTTGAATCTGTAGATTGTGTCTGCAAGATTTGGAGAGGTGACCATGTTTATCACCAACTTGCCCCTAATCAATGTTACCATTTCATATACTCTAAATTTTATTTCATAAATTTCATCTCCATCAAGATTCAGTTAAAAATTTATTCATCATTCAGTGTATCTTTTTGTTGGTGAAATTAATTTTTCTCAGACAAATTGCTTTAAAACAATTTTCATTATTGCTTATTATATCTGAAAGTGAAAAACAAAATTTAAAATCAGTAGTTAATTGCTCTTTGAAATGTCAATCTGAGGAGGAAGAACATACTGAAGTTTGATTCTCAGAAATATTTATTAAAAATCAATGTTACTCTCCTTCTTTGTGGAGCAAATAGACATTAACAGTGTTTGATGAGTCAATGTACATTGTATCCTAGCTTCAATGTCAAATATATCCAATATAAAAATAGAAATAGGAATGTGGATGGAATATAAGCTTTTGCTTATCCCCTTTACATTTGGAATTTGAAGAAATTTTTCCCTATTTCTTTATGTCTTTCAGTTTTTAAAAAATATTCTTTTATTTTTTAATTGAAAACAAACTCCTCTCTAATGCAATACACCTGATCACAATTTCCTCTTTCTCCATTCTTCCTGGCTCTCCAGCATCTTTTCTTCTTCCCAGATCCATATCCCCTCTTTTTCCTCTTCAGAAAAAGGTTTCAAAGAAATGACAAACAGGATAAAACAAGACACTAAAAGTCAAGGTGAAAGCCCTATTATAATGGCTGCAGAAGGCAACCAAATAGCAATCGAAGAATTGCAAGAGCAGGCAAAGAGTCAGAGATACACAGGCTCCCATAGTTAAAAGTTCCACGTATATACCAAGATACCAGTCATAACATGGACATAAAGGACTTGATGCAGATTTTTGCATGCCTGTGCTTTTCCCTGTAGACTCTTTGAGCCCATGTGAGCCTCTAGTTCCATAAGATATTTTCTGTGCACACTCCTGTGTGTGTGTGTGTGTGTGTGTGTGTGTGTATGTGTGTGTGTGTTGTGTGTGTGTATGTGTGTGTGTATGTGTGTATATATGTGTGTGTGTATGTGTGTGTGGTGTGTGTGTGTATGTGTGTATGCGTGTGTATGTGTGTGTATATGTGTGTGTGTGTGTATATGTGTGTGGTGTGTGTGTGTGTGTGTGTGTGTGTGTGTGTGTGTTTGTGCTTCTCTTGGGGGTATTTAAAGGGGAATATATGAGGGGACCTGGAGATAAGTGAGACTGGATGGCATGGTGTGAAAATCACAAAGAATCAATAAACAGTTAAAAAATAAATCAACACTTTAAAAGCCCAAGACTCTTAACTACGATCAGCTAAAAAAAAATCAAACCCAGTTTATATACTTTCTTATTGCAAAAGGGATTAACAATCTGTGAGAATGAAACCTTTGCTTTACTGGAATAATGGGTGCTGATACGCTAGGGATGAAGAATCAGGAGTGCTTCTTAAGAGATCTGCATCACTAACATGAAATTTTCTGGAAAGAAGCTCCTCAGAGTCAACACATAGCCTCTATTATTCAGAAGAGATTAACATTGTATCTTAAGCTTACAGCCAAACACTGCTATGCAGAGTCCACATAGCTTGTCATATAGGCTCAATCTGGTTTCAAACCAACTCTGATGTCTTTGGTGTATGTTCCACAGTCCTGGAATCTTCAATTTGCTGGTGAATCCACAAAAACTGAAGTTGTACTATCTCCAGTGGCATCCTGGCCATGCTTTAAGAGTCCCAACTCTGGCACAGATGCCAAAACTCAGCTTATTTCCACGTCCTTTTCAATTTCTCATGGAACTAAAAATTTTATTGGATGGTCTATTGGTCTTGAGAATGGAAATGTAATCATAAGTAACATTATATCTGTACTTGAATAATTTATCATTTATCCAGCTATCAATTATCTTTTTATCTCTCTACCTAACTACCTAGCATCTACCTTTTTATCTAGATAGCTAGATAGGTGTGTAGATATAGGTATAGATATCACTTACCTATAATTTAAGTACACATGTAATATTAAGTTATGTATTATTTATTCTTAGAGTTGTCACCTTTTACCTTCTCTCTCTGTAATACCCTCTCTCCCTCTCTCTTTTTCTAGTTTAATCATACAAGGGATTCCTCATTGTTCTCTCTGAAGGAGCTCTTTCTTGCTATGCTGTTCTCTAAAATTTCTCATCTCCAATCTCCTTGTGTTTCTTTTTTACATTTCTGGCTTCTACAATGACATCAGGTTCTATGATAATATGTAAAGATTCAGATCTATTATCCACAAGTAAGTTAGATCATGTGTCATTTGGCTTTTGCTAGAGGTTTGGGATACCTTTCACAGGATGGTACTTCCTAGCTGCATCTGTCTATCTGAAAATAATAACAGTATGAATATGTACCTGACTTTCCTCATTTGAGTGGTATTTATATTTTTCCGTTTTCTAGTTATTTTGAATGAAGAAGACAAAGCAGATACTTCCATTTTTGTATATGCTAAATAGTATTTCAGCAATTATAAATTCAATGAGAACTCACTCAAACTTCCTATAATGTGTTCTCAAAAACACATTAATTGATTCCAAAATTCGCGTGGAATCATAATTAACTAAAGATAGTAAAAACAGTCATGAACATAATGAACAATGCCAGAGGAATTAATTCATTAGTTTTTGAGCTATATTATAGAGCTCCACTAATAAAACCAGGTTGGCCCTGGCACAAAAACAAACAAATCATATGGATTAATAGACAAAGGTTCCTTATTATGAATACTCAGAATTGACAAATATGTCAAAAATATATACATTGGGGGAAAAAAAGCATCTTCAACAAATTATGCTGGGACAAATGGATATCCACATGAAGAAAAAAGATTTTTGAGCTCTACATAACATGTTGCATAAAAATCTACTTCCTATAGATCAAAGACCTGAAATATTGATATTTGAAATACTAAAGGAACTAAAAGAAAATGTATGCAGTTCTCTTTAAAATTCATGAAAAGAAAAAAGACTTTCCAAATAGGAATCCATTTACTCGGATTTCAAGTCAGCAATTAACAATTGGGTCTCAAAGACTGTTCAGCGAAGGAAACATCCAACAAGTAAAGATGTCCAGAAAGAGAGAGAGAACTTTGCCAGACATACATCAGATGACAGATTAAATTTGCGGATATATACAGAACTCAAATCTGATAGGGAAGAAAACAAAGGACCCAACTAAAAAGTAGGTTTTTCGTAGAGATATTTCATAGAGAAATTAATTAGACCAAATTATTTTTCAAAGAAGGCATGCAAATTATTGAGAGATACCTTAAAAATTGCAGAAAATGGTGCAAGTCCAAAACTGGAAGAGAGAGATGAATATCAAGCCAACCATTAAACAGGGAGTTTTCTCAATTGGAATTTCTAGGGTAGAACAAGTCAGTATTCTCTAAGTCCTTGGTATAATGACATAGTCCAGTGTAAGACCCTACATCGAAGAAGATTTGGGCAACACAAATTGCACTTGATCGGTTTAAGAAACAGGAACAAAGTAGTGTGGGCAGGGAAAATAGTGAAACCAAGAGGATTTGGGGCAGCAGAGCTGAAGAATAGACTAAATTTCATAAAATCTTCATTTGGATGTGTGTGTGTGTGTGTGTGTGTGTGTGTGTGTGTGTGTGTGTTGTACATTTTAGTAGTCCCTATATTCCTGTACTTCTACAAGGCTTATTGCCTTAACAGAAGCATAGCAAGTGCTAGCATAGTAGAGGACAATGGAGTTTGAAAACACACTTTTCCTATACTGCATTCTCTGTGCTGAAACAAAGAGTATGCAAGACTATAAAGACAAAGTGGGAAGAAAAATATGGACAGATACAAGAGAAGGGCAAAGAGCATTACTTTGACTAAAAACACATTGTAAACATGTAGGAAGTTTTCACAACTATTTTTAAATTCATAAAACTCTGCTACAAAGATTTGTGATTCATAAAAATACACTAATCTCATATAAAGTATCTCAATGTGTGTTCAACCAAGCTGCATGTCCTAAGAACTGGAATGGAGTGCCACGAACTTGGATTTCTCTATGGCACAATTCTAGTAACATCCTGTCAGTAGCCAGATGTCACTGTCAGAGAGAAAAACACCTGCACCTGAAATTACCTTAGGGCCAGCTATAAAACAGAGATGTCCTCATCATTAATGTTTAATTAAGATATTTTCTTTTCCTTATTTAAAAGGCAGATGTATACCAATATGAACATGAAAGTGGGCTACAGAGTAACACCAACCATCATATATGTAATGTATAGGCCTTCAGCAAAGAAAAACATCTTTGTCATAAAAACTTAGTCCCAATTGAGGGCTAGTTCAACTTCCTCCTAGTCAACAAATATTCTTGAAACCTTTCTCTTGTTAATCTTGGTACTCTATGAAATATGAGAGCAGTTTTATTATCAGCACCGTATGTACCAACATGAAATTGTACTTTGTCATATATGATGTGCCACAGATTCATATTTCTCATTCTTCAGTAGTTAGTGAAATTTCTAGAGGATCTAGCTTATTATTATCTATTATGATTCCCCCAAACACTAGTAACTGTGTAGCTATATTAGTTATGGTAAATATTACAATGATTGATTGACATATTGAATTAAATGGAAGTAAATGCATATGTGATAAAATATATGACACATTATGTAATTGGTGCATCTTCAGATACATAATCATGTGTCTAGCATTTCTTAATTATAATAGGAGTTATGCTTTTATGCTGATTTATTTTTCTCTGTGCTTAAAGTCATTTACTAGGAGCAAATTAGGTGCTTAGCAAGCCAGAGAACATCTATTATGACTAATCAGCTGCCTCATTGAATCAGGGCGGGGTATGTGAATGTGCAGGTTGCCTATGATTGAAGCTATATAACTGCATCTCTTATGAAATTCTGGGATCTACAATACATTATTTAGATTTGTACAAAAAAAAGCTCTTCAAATTTAATTAAAGCCAAACTCAGTGCTCCTCTTTCCTATCACCATACTCTCTCTTGTTCATTGTGATCATTTTCCCTCTAATGCTGCATGGGACAAAATGTTTGCATTGAAATTTTACGAACAGCATTAGAAATTTGTTCAAAGCTACATATTGACTGGATATTCCATGTAAACTCAATTCTTTATTGTATAATCAATTAGCTTTTTAGAAGATGAGGTTATATATGCTTTTAAATCATTTTTGACCATTTGACCTGAATATATTCCTTTCTTAATGGGTCTGCCTCTTTGACCAAAATATGATCATTCTTTAATTCATACAAACACCTTTCTTACTACAAACATAGAGTATTGTAAGATATTTGTCTCAGCCATGTAGAATGATTAACTGAAGCTCTGTATTTTGGAAATAACTAGGAAACCAAGTTTCTGGAGACTGTGATTTTCAAATGACACATAATTTCATAATGTAGTTTATGTATGCCATGCTGTCATGCCATCCCTGGGTTTCTGTAATGATTTCAGAATTGTGGAAAATAAAAATTTAAGGTTCTTAGAAAACCATTAAGTGGGTTTTATATTCCTTGATGAATATGAAAAGGCATAAAATGACTTTCCAGTGTTATTTACAGCCAATGATATTAATGGCTGAACAGAAAAAGAAGGTAAATCTGGAAACTGCTGTTGCTATTTTCCTTAAAATTTATTTTATTAGAGGCTTAAAATGAACAAAAGTTTTATGGCCATCATGAAGCAGATACTTTGAGCAGAGATAAGAAAATATATTCCAAACTGTAAATAATTATTTAAAATGAATTGAGCCCATTTTCTAATGAATCACTCAGAAATTCATGTCTTATTAATTTTGATTCTCATTGTTCAGTATTAATTGTAGCCATATGTTAATATAGAGGAATATTGTTATCATATTATTGAAGTTTTTGAAATTCTGACAAGAAACATAAATAAAACAGTAATCTGTCTGCACCTCCCACAAAGAAATTATAATTTGGCTGACTATAGGATCCATAGGAAATTTTAAAATTGCCACTTGACACGTCACTGACTTTCTTCTTGTTTATTTGGCCTTTGTCACATTTTGTCTCACTTTTCAATTCTATATTATAATCAAGTGTTTCTTTGTATTATGTTTTCGTCTAAATTTTATCTTCCAGTTTAGCTTTTTTGAACAAGATCTCATATATAGTCCAGACAAGACTAAATGAAGTATGAAATTCAGGCTGACCCAAACACACCCCAAACACACAAAATTTCTTTTCATTAATCCTGGTTGGTGTTCAGATTATAGACTTATTATTATTATTATTATTATTATTATTATTATTATTATTATTATTATTATTAATCTGTTATATTATTGACACATGGAAATAGTAAGCATAGTATTATCAAACCAATATATTGTTAAATATGCATAGCTGCATACAGTACCATAAAATAAGAAAAAAGTTTAACTATTCCAAGAATATTATGAAAACTAGGATTTCAAATACCAATAAGATCTCTCACTTACTAAAATAGTAAATCAACTATAAATAAAAAAATAAATAATTTTAATAGATAAATTACTTCATTTATTAAATAAATGTCATTGTTAAATAAACAAATTAAGTAATTTTAGAGATTAAATTGGTACATTTCATTTAATAAAGTAATAATGACATGAATTGTCTTATAAAAGTGTGAAATACATATCAATTCTCACATTTGCCATGAGAAATAAAATGTAATCCCATACATAACTTTGCAATTTCATTTTTGCTGATTTTTAGATTCATTCATAGTAGCTTTGAGTGAAATACGGGGAAATCTATATGCCTGCTGAGGCTCATTTCTTAGGCTTCAAGAAGTACCAAGTTCAATCAACAATGACTGTCAGATTAGAGTCGGATAACATTTAGTGTGCATGATCGCTGGTCTTTCCTTTATCCTTTCTGCAATGAGGATTAATTGGGTTCATGACCCAAATAGAGGGAAAATGCTGAGAGTTGTGCCCAACGGACGTGTAACTTTCAGATGTTATCTTCCTGTGGCAACAGTGCTGCACTATACATATTAAAAGGAAACTAATAACTGAAGTATGGTCTAAAATGTATAATTAAAACACCAAATGGAGTCTTCCGTTGAATTGCCTTAGTTATTTTCCTGTCATTTCCTGCTGATAGTGCAATTACATTTGCGTGTATATAATGCACAACAGAAATTTATTTTAAATTAAAGTTTTGAAAAAATGAAAGTCATCAGAATACCAAATTTAATTTTATGCTTTAATGTATTTTATTTACTTCCTAAACAAGCAACCATATGCTTTTTACATGAGAAGGGAAAAAAATCCTACAACTCAAAGAATTGTGCCCAAGGATTCCTTAGTCTGTGTTTGCAAAATAATCCACTATAAAAATTATAAATGTGTTAAGGATAAACATAAAGTGCTAAAATAATAGCAGTAAAACTGGTAATTCACATAGCAAATTTTAGAGTTCTAAGATTGTTTTTTTGTGTGTGTGAAAAGAACAGAGAAAATTAAATGAATAAAAGCCACTCAGTCACTCATCTCACAATAAACTCAATTAAACAGTGTCCTGTATCTAAATCTTTGTTTTGGAAAAGCAGAAAACTGAAATTGATATTTTTATAAAGTGATTCCTCTTAAAAACATCATGACATTCAAAAACCTTGGATGGTAAACCAGTAAGTCATTGTAGTTTTATTATATTTCTTTTTATTTAAAAAAAAAGTATGTCATTTTGTGTCCTAAACAGACTATCATATGTATAGCTTATTGTCATTTGGAAGAGAAAACAATATAGATTCCTGTAGAGATGAAGAGATGAAGTGTACACTAGAAGCTTAAAGTTAGAGAAATGAGCTCGGAAAGATGTGATATATTTAGTATTATAAAATTCTCCACTTGAGAGTGACAGGGAATTGAAACAAAGTGTATAGAAAAAGTACTGTCTTTAAAGGTCCATTTATAAATGTCACTGTATCAAGGAAACCTATTTCTAAAGACAGACTTTCAATTCATTTTGGTGTTAGGTGTCAGTGACAAATGACACAGGTCAATCCTTAGTCAATGACAAAAGGCAAACTAATGGCAAATATTTATAAATATACTAAACTACTCATGGAAGGTCATGTAAACACTAAGTGCTTTTTAACTCAACCCTGAGTGGTATAATTGCTTATAACTCATCCTGACCTTAGCCAGAAACTTATGTTTAATAGCAGCCACGGGACCTACATGGTGTCCTTTCCTGGGAGCAATTACTGAAGCCCTTTTGTTCATCTCATAGCAAAAACTTCATTGTGTAGACTGCTTATGGGAAATTGAATACAAGTAATTTGCTTTTAAATGTTGTCCTTTCATAGCATAAAATTCTACATCATTGATACATATTTCATAAGCCATTCTATGACATACATTTGAGCATTTAAATGACACCTTTGATTTTGTGGAATAATATGTGTCCCTACTAAAATATCTCAAGGATGTGCTAATATAAAGTTCTTGTAGATGACAGATAAGAATGGAATCTTTTGGTTTGTAATAATTTCTAGTAAGAACAATAATGTGTTTTGAAACCAATTATATAATAAAATGATACAAGGTATAAAATATCAGTTTGAAGAAAGTTTATAGCTTCTATTTTGGGGAAAGTGATTTTACTGGCTTCCATTCAACGTCAAAGCTACATATAGCACTAGGATATATGAAATTCCTTCTTAATAATGTACTATATCAGGTTTCTTAAGAGCTGTGAGTAATACAACTGTTAGACACAAACACAGACTGCACTGAGGTACATCCATGAGTAGAAAGCCAACAAAACATAGACTCCATGTTTTTGTGGTTATGAGGTTTGTGTGTAGGGGTGCTGGGGGTTACGTTTTATTTTGATTTGATATTTTATTATCTTGTGTTATTTTATTTTTGTTTGATTTTTAGTTTGTTTTCGTTGTGGAGAGAGATGGAGAGAAAGTGAGTGACAGGGTTTGAACATGAGATCAGGAGCTATGGGGACTTGGCAATATGGTCAAAATATATTATATGGAAATGGGTTTTAAAATACTTAATGTTAATGACTGATCCTTCACTACTAAATGCATTCAAATGTGAAAATTTATATTAATATAAAGGCTTTGATACTACTTTTCATGAAGACAACATCATACATATACCAATTTTCTCATTACACATGAGAAACAAAAGGAATAAAGTATCATAAATGAGATACAATTTATTGAAAGAATACTATGTTTATTTGGATGTAGAAAGTTGACCTGTATTTGTAAAATAGTCATATTTCAATTCCATGTAAGATTTTTCTGTGATCATCATCAGCATTTTGATGTTACAAATAAGCTGTAACTATTTCATTAGAATGCAAGACCTTTATAAAATCAATCTCTGACGAGGTTAATTTAGTTAAGCTTGCATTAGGTGTCCTTCAGTGGAAGTCACACACTTGATTCTACCTTTTATAATTTTCTGTCCAAATGAAAAAAGACATTTTAGAAACAAGTTTATACTCGTTTCAGTAGTATGTAGTGACAATGATTAACATTTATAAATGACTTTTTAAAGACATATTAATAAAAAAGTCTTTCAAGAGTTCTTGTGTCTTGTATGAAGTACTTTTGACCCATCATGCTTTCTTGCCTTTAGCTGAAATTTTTGTAATCTAAAAATGTCTGGGATCACAGTCAGGATTTCATTATTGTTAGATGTTTAATTGACAGAAAATATGTATTATTCACACTTTAAATGAATTCTCATCAATTTCATAGAGATGTCTGCTATTTGTTTCACACAGATAGATTGTGAGAAATTTTACCTAAGGATATAAGCCTTGAAACCATTTTTGTTTTAATACCAAACAATGTTCGTTAGATATGGATAATGATTAGATACAATGATGACTTTAACTTGCAATGCTTGCATTAACTTCATGACAGTTTTATGAATAAATTACAACTATTTAACAAAATATACCTTATCCATAGATGATTTTTTTGAGATTGTGTGAAATGCAGTTTGATTATTTTTACTATACAAAGACAACTACAAGACATGGCTACATGCAAATGAACTGGTTTGAAATATTCCAGGTACTATTTAATATGGCTTGCATAACTTCATTTAAAATGCAAGGTCTGTTTGTCCTTGTTGACAAGAACTGGCAATTAAAGTCAATTAAGAAGAAATAGAATTAAAGAATTGATCGGACTCTCTATGAATCATGAGTTACATTTCTTAAGGCACGTCTTGGTTTTATATTTTTTTTTTCCCTTTTACTCTTCCTGAAGCTGTAAGCATTCATACTGTTTTTCTCATTTATAAGAAGGAAATGACAGAATCTATGGCCCCTACATCCCTGGCCTTCATTATTAATTTAATGAGTAAAGCTCTAAATTGATCATCTCTTTTCCTTGCCTAAGCATTTGCGCCAAAAACCACAAGGATCACAACTCTTGTATGCCACTGCTGGAGCATTCGTCTCTCTGTAAGCATAGCTTGTAAATGAGCCTATGTGCTAAGCTCACCATGTGCAAAAATAGCAGCTTTTGTTATTGTGAGGGAGATCCAGAGGGATGTTAAGACAACCCGTTTTATTCCTTCCAGAATGTTTAACCTATATTCACAATTTCTTAAACCAATAAATTGGTAATTCTGATTTCTGCATTTCCCTGTGTTTTGAATGAAACTGATATAGGTAAGTGCCTATAAGCCACTGAAACAGTACATCCTAAAGTAAAGAAATAAATACACACTTGTTTTTCTCAATCATCCTCACAAAAAAAAAATCACTTGTCTACACTATCATTTTGAATCTTGAAATGGGTTGTTTTTAACCTAAATATTATGACTACCCAGCTTTATTTTTCCCTCTGTAGTAGGCACTATCCATACAGAAGTTAAGAGTAAAATATTTTTATTTAAATTCTTTAGTCTACTTCCATTTCATTTGAAGATTTACCCATTATTACACAGACATTATTGTCCACGTTATTGTCTGTAATTGTCACGGGGTTATTTAAAATGGAGCATACTTGTTTTGGTATGCTTGGAATCTTGAAACAAAATAGTATATATACTATGACTTTAAAATGTAACCTTGTTTCTCATGATTCTGAGGCTAAGAATCTCAAAGTCAAGGCACCTTCTGTCATTACTCCTAGTAATGACACTGCTATTGACTTGCAGTTGACTTCCTGGTATTCTCACATAATTATAAGAAACACCTAAGAAGCAAATAGGAATGTCCTCTTTACATGAACTGATCTAATTTTCACACTATTGCACTTTTACCCTCATCTAGTCATAATTAATTTTAAAAGCTACAAGCTTCAAGACCATCACACCATTGCTTATAGATACATGAAATAACTGCCATTTTATACTATTATGGCAATTACCTTTTGAAAACCCTTCAAATATTCACACCCTTGCATCAGAAATATTTCTATTACATCAAAACAACTTCAAAAGTCAAAATTCATCTACTCAGAAGTCTAAGATGCAGTTTTAGGATCATTAATCAGAACAGAAGTGAAGAATGACAACTTATAAATCATTATTCCTTTCCAGTTTGTTTGTTCTGTTGGTCATTTGTTTGTTTGTTTTTTGAGACAGGTTTTTCTTGTATATCCGTAGCTGTCCTGGAGCTGGCTCTGTAGATCAGGCTGATTTCAATCTCAGAGATCTTCCTGTCTCTGCCTCCCAAGTGCTGGGATTAAAGTCATGTACCACCATGCCAGGCCCTTTCTGGTTTTGAACTAAGGACACTAGATTAGCAATAGGTTTCCAAGAGAGAGAAAATGAGAAAAATCTTTCAGACAAACATAGGACTAAGGATTTCATTTCATATCCAGTAAAGGGGAAGGAAAGAACAAACTAATGAACGACCAAAATGTTCTAATACCAAATAACATGAAGGAATGCTTGAACTCACTGTATTGTTTATCTGCCTTGAACCATATATTTATTGATGTTCTTGATTTGATTTGATAATTTAATTCTAAAATACATTACATATATCTTAAAAATAATTGTTTTCCTTCATAATTTTATCTTTTTGAGAAATTCATACATGCCTACTATTATGTATATACCTTCCAGCTCTAGATTTCCCTCTTCATTAACTCCTGCTTCTAACTTTCCTTTAAAAATCATGACCTTTCTATTTTAATTATTGATTCATACACATGCATTTAAAAGTTCACACTCCTCTAACAACAATCCCAGAGACCAGCAACTATCACAGACCACAAGAGTCCTCACCAAATTCCCTGTGTGCTGGCTCCTCAGGGAAAACCCTGCACCAGCAAGTTCTATCTGCCTCCTCTGCAATCAATTTCCTGGGCCACAAATCTGCAGCATCCTTGGAGACCTGCTGCTATTGAAAACAATCAGGTCAAATCCCTAAGCACCAAGCTCCTGCCCACAGTATCATCAGGGAAGCCAACAATCATGAGTTCTGCCCTGAACACTTTGTGCCCCATCTTCAGGTCCACACCTCGAACTGCAATTCCAAAGGCCTCCAACCGTTGAGGAACACCAGTTCTACCTGCATCCCTGAAGGCTTGATGCCACCATGGACAAGAGGATCTATGCAATTCCAAAGGCCTGATGACATCAGGGATTACCAGTTCAACCTCCAACCCAGAGGTCTGCTCCCATCAGGAGATACCTGCCCTGCCAACACTATGGACAGCCAGGAAGATAAAGGTCTACTAAAGAGCACAATTAAAAAAAAAAAAAAGACAAGAAAATATGGCACCACAGGAACCCAGCTTCTTCCTAATTCAAGCCCTGGATATCCTAACATATTTGAATAAAAAAAGAATTACCCTAAGTGCAATCTTAGGCTTTTAAGGAGGAAACAAATAAATCTCCTAAAGAAATACAGGAAAATACAATAAACCAGGTAGAGGTCTTTAAAGAGGAAATGAATAAATATAAATACAGATGAGCCAGCACCTTTTGTTGAAAATGCTGTCATTTTTCCACTGGATGGTTTTAGCTCCCTTGTCAAAGATCAAGTGACCATAGGTTTTGGATTCATTTCTGGGTCTTCAATTAACAAATGGTGCTGGCACAACTGGTGGCTATCATGTAGAAGAATGAGAATTGATCCATTCTTATCTCCTTGTACAAAGCTCAAGTCTGAGTGGATCAAAGACCTCC
>NC_034608.1:67320818-67344219 GCF_900095145.1 Mus pahari
AGTGAGGTAACCCAATCACAAAAGAAGTCACTAGATATGCACTCACTGATAAGTAGATATTAGTCCAGAAACTTAGAATACCCAAGATACAATTTGCAAATCACAAGAAAACCAAGAAGAAGGAAGACCAATGTGTGGATACTTCATTTCTCCTTAGAATAAGGTACAAAATACCCATGACAGAAGTTACAGAGACAAAGTTTGGAGCTAAGATGAAAGGATGGATTATTCAGAGACTACCCCACCCAGGGACCCATCCCATAATCTGCCACCAAACCCAGACACTATTGCACATGCCAGGAATATTTTGTTGAAGAGACCCTAATATAGCATTGTCTTATGAGGCTATGCCAGTGCCTGGCAAACACAGAAGTGGATGCTCACAGTCAGCTATTGGATGGAACACAGGGCCCCCAATGGAGGAGATAGAAAAAGTACCCAAGGAGCTGAAGGGGTCTGCAACCCTATAGGTGGAACAACAATATGAACTAACCAGTAGCCCCAGAGCTCGTGTCTCTAGCTACATATGTAGCAGAAGATGGCCTATTCAGTCATCATTGGGAAGAGAGGCCCCTTGGTCTTGCAAACTTTATATGACCCAGCACAGGGGAATGCCAGGGCCAAGAAGTGGGAGTGGGTGGGTAGAAGAGCAGGGGCAGGGGGAGGGTATAGGGAACTTTTGGGATAGCATTTGAAATATTAATAAAGAAAATATCTAATAAACAAAAGACTACAGAAAAATGCAGTCGTTCAGGTGAAGGAAATGAATGAAACTGTTCAATACCTGAAAATGGATCCGAAACAATAAAGAAAAGACTAACTGAGGGAATACTGGAGCTGGAAAACCTAGGAAAGAGAGTGGAAACTACAGATGCAAGAAAAATGATGAGAATACAAGAAAGGAAGCTAGGATTAGATGATATGATAGAAGAAATTAATACATGTTTAAAAATTATAAATCTAAAATATTTTCTTTAACATGAAACATCCAAGAAGTTTTGGACACTATCAGAAAACCAAACCTAAGAGAAATAGTAATAGAAGAAGGCAAAGACTCTCAACTCAAAGGCCCATAAAATATCTTCAATGATAGCTTACAAACATACAAGAAGCTTACAGAATAACAAATATAGTGGAAGAAAAAAAAATGTTCCCACCACTTAACAATCAATTCACTAAATGTACAGAACAATGAATAGTAAAAGCTGTAAGGAATAAAAGTCAAGTAACATGTAAGTTAGATCTACAAGAATTACAACAGATTTCTCAAGAGTCTTTAAAACACAGAAGGCTGGGTCAGATGTTTTATAATCTCTAAGAGATCACAGATGTAATCTTAGTCTACCAGACAACTATACCCACCACAAGTTTCAATCACCAAAATTACAATCACCAAAAGTTTTAATCACCAAACAGAGAAAACAAGAGAGTTCATGACAAAAGACAAACAAAAATTAAAAAAAAAATACAAAACAAACAAAACCTTAAAGAGGATCAAGGACAAACACCCCCCATTAAAGATATACATTACTTAAGAGTAAGAGAAGGAAAAATGTTTTCTAAGAAAATAGTCCCAAGAAACAAGCTGTAGTAGTCATATTAATAACTAATGAAGTAGACATTCAACAAAAGTAATCAAAGGATGTGAAGAAGAACACTTTGAACTCATCAAATGAAAAACCTACCAAGGTGACATCTAAATTCTGTAGATCTATTCCCCAAATTCAAGAGCACTCACATCCTTCAAAGAAATATTACTAAAGCTTAAATCACAAACTGAACCATACACATTAATACTGGGAGAATTCAACATCCTATTTTCAACAATTGCCACACCATCTAGACTGAAACTAAAGAGAGAGATAATGAAATTTATAAAGAACAAGAATCTAATGGACCTAACAGATATCTACAGAACAGTTCACCCAAACACACAAAAATAAACCGTCTTCTCAGCACCAAATGGAACCTTCTTCACATTTTAGCATATAGCTGGTCACAAAGCAAAGCAGAAAAATGAAAATGGAAATAATTTCTTGTATCCCATCAGACCACCCTGGATTAAAGCTGGTCTTCATCAACAACAGAAACAACAGAGAGCCTATGATCTCATGGAAAGAGAACAACTCTTTTCCTAATGATCACTGGTTCAAGGGAGAAATTAAAGACTTTCTAGAATTTATTGAAACAAGGGCAAAATATACTCAAACTTTTAGGACACAATGGAAGCAGTGCTAAGGGGAAATGTCACAGTATTAAATGCCTTTATAAAGAAATTGGAAACTTTTTGTACTAGCAATTTAAAAGTTCACAGGAAAGCTCTAGAAAAAGAAAGCAGCAAATTCATCCAAGAGGAGTAGATGGCAGTGAAGTGTGTGGTATCAGTCTGCTGAGAGCATTGAATTTCAGCTACTGGTTCATGCCTGGTGTCTGCCTTCCAAGATGACTGGACTACAGCTTCTGATTTGTATTTAGTGTTTGCTATGGAATTGAACTGTTGACAAAGAAGATTGAGTTTGCCTCCAAAGTACTGTTGCTAAACAGGTTCACTTCCCCCCTTATCCTAATAACTTTTCTCTTCTACTACCTCTGGTGGTTGCTGGGCTATAGGACAGGTTGAACATTTATTAAAATAGGCTGAAAAAAATTGAGCACATAGCAGTATATAATCAAACTCAGAGATGAAATCAATGAATTACAAGAAAAGAGAACAATTAAAAAAAAAAATCAAGGAATCTAAGAGCTGGTCCTTTGAGGAAATCAAGGAGATAGACAAACCATTAGCCAAACTAAGCAAATGGCAGAGAGGCAGAACACAAACAAACAGAATCAGAAACAAAAGCAAATATAACAAAGATACTGAGGAAATTCAAAAATATTTATATTTTACTTGAAAAGCCTGCACTACAAAAATTGGGAAATTTAAATGAAATTGATGATTTTCTAGACAGATATCATTTACCAATATTAAATCAGTATCAGATAAACTATTGAAATAGTCCTATAACCCCTAATGAAATAGAAGCAGTCATAAACATCTCCCAGCCAATGAAATTCCAGAATCAGTTAGATTTATTTGAGAATTCTGAGATTTTCAAAGACATTCTTACACCAATAGTCCTCAAACTATTTCAGAAACTAGAAACAAAAGGGATATTGCCAAACTCATTCTATCAGGGCACAGTAACAATGATACCTAAACCACACAAAGACTAAACAAAGAAAGAAAATTTCAGAACAATTTCCCTTAAAACACTGATGGAAAAAAAAAACACAAAAAATTAAAATCAAGAACACATCAAAGATATTATCCAGTATAATCAAAGAGGCTTCATCCCATGGATGCAGGGGTAATTAAATATATGAAAATGAATCAACATAATCTACCATATAAACAAACTGAAAAAAAAAAAGACATGATCATCATAATAGCTGCTGCAAAACTCTTTGACAAAATCCGGCATCCTTTCATGTTAAAACTCTCGGAAAGTTCAGAGATACAAGGGGCAGACTTATAGACTTATTCACAACTAGTATTATACAGCAAATAATAATTGTCTTGGTTAGGGCTTGTATTTCTGAATAAAACATCATGACCAAGAAGCAAGTTTGGGCACAAGGGTTTATTCAGATTATACTTCCACATTGCTGTTCATCAACAAAGGATGTCAGGATAGAAACTCACACAAGACAGGAACTTGAAGACAGGAGCTGATGCAGAGGCCATGGAGGGGTACAACTTACTGGGTTGCTTTCCCAGGTTGCTCAGTTCGATTTCTTGTAGAACCCAGGACTACCAGCCCAGGGATGGCACCACTCACGATGGGCACTTCCCACTCTTGATCTCTAATTGAGAAAATGTCTTACAGCTGAATCTCATAGAGGGAGGCTCCTTTCTGTGTGCTAACTCCAGATTGTGTCAAGTTGACACATAAAACCAGCTAGAACAACTAACCCCTTGACAACTTGACACACAAACACATCACTATTAAGGCTCAACCCTTATTTTCTTACTCATCTCCAAGATCTAAATAACTTTACATGTTCCACAATCTTCACAAATTCATACATGTTAAATTTTCAATCCCTTTAAAATATCCAATCTCTTTTGAATTTCAAACTCTTTTTACAATTCAAAGTATATTAGTTGTGGGTTACACTAAAATATGATTACTTTAAGAGGGAAAAATATCAGGGCACAGTCAAAATCAAAATCAAAATCAGTCTCTTTACAATGTCTACGAATCACTCACCATCTTCAGGACTCCTCCAAGGATGTCACTTCTCCAGCTCTGCAATTTGTAGCACACAGCTGGTCTTCCTGGCTCCAGTTGCCTGTACTTCACTGTTGCTACTATTTTTGGTTGTCATGCCATGGTACTGGCATCTCCAAAACACTGCTATCTCCTGCTGCAATAGGACTGCAGTTTCACAAATAGCCTCTCATAGACTCTTTTCATGGTGATAGCTTCAATTTCTTTGCATGACTCCTTCAGCCCTGAGTCTTCAACTGCCACTGAGACTATGCCTTGACCAATGACATCTCCTGGCTTCTCACAGTGCTAAGCATCAGTTGCTACCCTTCATGTTTTGAAACCATTACCACCTGGGTTACTCTTATACATTACCAAAGCTGGCTGCCAACATGAGGTATAACCATGGCTGCCTCTGAAACACACCTCTGTGCTCTCAGAAAACAAGTTCTAGATGATTTCACCTTAGTGATGCTGGTCTCTTCTTAAACACTGCAAATTTCTTAGTTCCAGCTAACCAACATCAATTCCAGCAATACAAAGGTTTTGATTTAGAAGTTCTGGTATCTTGTTTTTCACAGCTGATTCTTCAGTTCCAGCTAACCAAGATCATAAAATCTTCATAATCGAAACAGCAATGGCCCTGATAAGAGTCTTTCATTTTTCTCTCTGAAATTTCACAAGCCAAGCCTCCATCCTTTGTACTGTTCAAAACTTTATTTTCCAAACTCCTACAGAATGTTCCACAGAGCTCTTAACATTCCAATGGCTCTTCTAACTCAAAGTTCCCAAGCCCTTCCACAGTCTTCTCAAAAACATGATCAGGCTGTCAGAGGAATACCAGTTTGTCTTAGTCAATTTTTATTCCTGCACAAAACATGACCAAGAAGCAAGTTAGGGAGCAAAGGGTTTATTCAGCTTAACATTTCCGTATTGCTATTCATCACCAAAGAGTCAGTAACAGAAATACACAGGGAAGGAACTTGGAGGCAGGAGCTGATGCAGAGGCCATGGAAGAAGTACTGCTTACTGGATTGATTCTGCTGGCTTGCTCAGTTTGTTTTCTTATAGAACCCAGGACTACTAACCCACAGATGGCACCACCCACAATGGGTCCTCCTACCCTTGATTATTAGTGGAAATTGAGGAAATACTTTACAGCTGGGTCTCATAGAGGCATTTCTTCAAAGAAGGCTGCTTTCTCTGTGATAACTCTAGTTCAAGTCAAGTTGACACACAAAGCCAGCCAGTACAATAGCCAAGATAAAATTAATTGGAGAGAAATTTAAAGCAATTCCACTAAAATCTTAGACAAGACAATGCTGTCTACTCTTTCCATATCTCTTCAATATATTACTTGAATTCCTAACTAGAGCAATAAGACAACCAAAGGAGATTAAGGGATAAAAATTGGACAGGAAAAAGTCAGAGTATTGCTATTCACACATCATATGATGGATATTTACATGACCCCACATTGTTACCAGAGAAATCCTATAACTTATAACCACCTTCAGCAAATTGGTTGGGACACAAAGTTCACTCAAGTAAATCAAAAACACTGTATACAAATCATAAGCAGACTTAGAAAGATGTTAGGGAGACAACACCCTTCACAATAGCCACATACCATATAAAATATCTTTGTGTAACTCAAGGAAGGAAGTGAAATACTTTTATGACAAGAATATCAAGTCTCTGATTCAAGAAACTGAAGATAGTATCAAGAATGGAACGATCTCCCATGTTCATTGCTAAGATTAACCTAACAAAAATGTCCATCTTACCAAAAGCAATCTAGAGGTCAATTAAATCCTCATCAAAACTCCAACACAGTTATTGAAATAATTATTAAAATAATTATTAAAATAAAAGTTCTCAACTTCACATGAAAAAAAAAAAAAAAAGCCACTGGATAGCTAACAAAATCCTCTACAATAAAAGAACTTCTGAAGGCATCACCATCCCTGACTTCAAGCTGTAATACAGGCCAGTACTAATAAAAAAATGCATGGTATTTCTACAGACACAAACCGGTTTATCTGTGGACTAGAATCTAAGACCCAGAATAGCTATGATCACTTGATTTTTGACTAAGAAACCAAAACCATAACATGAAAAATGGTTACTATCTTTAACAAATGGTGCTGGTCTACTTGGGTGTTTATAGATCAAAGCATGCAAATAAATCCACATTTATAAGTGTGGTCAAAACTCAAGTCCAAATGGATCAAAGCCCCCAACATAAAATTAGATACACTAAATCTTATAGAAGAAAAATTGTGGAATACCCTTGAATGCACTGGTAAAAATATATAGAACAACTAAAATACAAATTGAGAGTAAAAAAGATAAAAATGTAATAAGTTTGAAAAAAATGTTATAACATCAGTCAATAGATTTTACGTTAGAAACAAATGCATGTTCTCTTATCCCACAAGTTGTCTTCTGTAACTATTTCTGCAAATTGGAATATGCTTAGAAAAATTCTCTTTATAACTCAAAATAACTTAGACTGGTACATAATTCTTAATGTATTAGAATTGTTGAACAAGAGTCTAATCTCTTTAGGGTAACCCTAATCTGGGTGTGGGTCAAATAGCCTTGTTCCCACCTCTTCCCGTATAGCTAAAGCTTTTAATACACTGAGGATTGTCAGTGTAGAGCCTCTGAAAGAATCATCTCCATGGCTGATGAGCACTGTTCTCATACCAGGACCTTGCTTGCATTCTTGTGACTGATGTGCCTTTTGTTTATTGCCTGGATAGATTTGTGCCTGTGATTCTGTTCCAGTACCTACTTACTACTGCTTAACTGATTGTCAGGATCTGTCCTTGCACATTCAGTGCTATAGAGGTATTGGTTCACAGGGTTTTGAAGACTGAGGAGATAAGTCACCTGGGCACGAACAATGTAATTTTGGTGGCTTGAAGGAAAATGCCTACTGTACTGTCATGCATTTGAACACCTGATCATCAGTTGGTAGGAGTTTTTGAGGAGGAATAGGACATGTGGTATGTTGGAAGAGATATGTGGGGAGGGGATTGGAGGTTTTAAAAGTACCCACCATTCCCAGTTAGCTCTCTGTCTTATTTGCTAATAAGCTCTTAGCTAGTGTTCCAGTATTAAACCTGTCTTGATTCTTCCATGTTACCTGCCATAATTGTCTTTGACTCAGGCTCTGAAACTCTAAGTCCTCAATAGATTCTTTCACCTATAAGGTGCCTTGGTCACAAAGTCTCGGAACAGCAATGGAAACTAACAAGACAGTCTTGCTCAGGAATTGTTAAGATGATCTTTCCTCACCTTGTATGAGGTTTGTCCCAACATTTTCAAATGTTCATCGTTATACTGAAGAGAGCTAAGTGCTGGCTGTTTTTTGTTTTTTGTTTTTTGTTTTTTAATTTAATTTTATATTTTTAAGTTTTATCTTTTATTAATTTTTAAATTTACTTCCATTCAAAACGTTTCCCCCTTCCCGGTTCTCCCTCCCTGAGTTCTTTCCCCCATGTCCCCTCCTCTTTGCTTCTGAGAGCATGCTGACCCACTTACCTACCCACCTCCAACTCAACCTGGCCAGCACAACTTTCCCCTGGAGCATCAAGTTTCTACAGGATTAAGGGCATCATCTCTGACTGGGAATAGACAATGCAGTCCTATGCTCCATGTGAAGTGGGGAAGTATGGCAGGGATCAGCACATGCTCTTTGGTTGGTGGCTTAGTTTGTACTCAAATCTGAAACCTAAAAATACGGCAAATTAACATGAATTGCAATGAAATAGCTTCAAAGGTACTTTCAACATTTAATTTACAGTATGACAATATGAATTTAATTAGTTCTTAACACAATAAAATATGATATTTCCCTAGAGTATTTGAATTACATGTGAAAATACTGATGATTGAAATGTTTAGGATGAGAAGATTTGTGTTCATCAGAAGATAATGCTAATCAATAAAGGTAAATCCAACAAGAAACATTGTAAAAAAATTATCTACTTACCACTTTATACATTTTCTTATATTAAGTATAACATTGGTAAATAAAGTAATGTAGGTGGATAATATTAAAAAGAACAAAATTGTAAATTGGTGATTATTAGAAAAAAAGAATTAATTTGTTGTAAATTTAAATAAACCAAAAAAGCCTTAACTTCAGTTTTTATATTTTGAAAATTAATACATGACTTTTTAATTTATAATTTCCATCTTTTTGTGTCTCATTTCATATCATGTCATGAATTACATTCCTTTCCAAAGTGATGTCACTTTCATTAATTTTCTTAAATATGTACACAATTGTACTCTAATGAGAGCTTCCTAGTATGAAGAACAGAAAGAAAAAAGAAAAATGTGAACAGAAAGCACCCATGGTCAACATCAGAAGGTCTAAAATATAAAACCCAAAGCCTAAAATTCGAAAAATGAAAGGAAAGTTGGTATGTTGCATTTGCAAGAGAAATGCAACAAAGTTATAAATAACATTGGGAACTGTCTCCTCTGTTTTTAAGGTCAAAGAACACTGGAAAAAGCAGAAGCGACTCAGCTTGGAGAAAGGCTGCATTTTATATGCCAAAAGCAGGTTTTCATTTTATTTCTTTTAATAAATACTTTAAATTTGTCTTCTATTCAGAAACAAATATTTCTCTTTTAATTTTAATGACTTCTATTTAGGTGTCTGAATTCATAATTATTACAAACTTATATACATACATACATATATATATATGTGTGTGTGTGTGTATAAATACACACATATAAAAGATATATATGTATACATATGTAACATGTAAACACACACATATATATATATATATATATATATATATATATCTTTTAAAGTTTATTTCTCTGCCTTTGTAGTATTTTTGTCAACTTTTATCAATTTATTATGTCTCTTTCATAAAAGTTAAATATTTTGATCTTTGTGATTTAAAGCATTTAAAATTATAACAACTAATTTTTTATGTTTAGAATATCTGTTGATGGGCACAAAGCTGTTGATGTCCTATATATTTCACACCTTAACTCAGCATTCATGTTACAGCTTTAACATGCTATGCTATATTTATCACAGTTAATTTATGAATATTCTTTAGATGTTTCATAATTCTTTGTGAGATATAATAAATTTATCAACATGTAATATTTATGCCATTCAGCTCCATATTTGTAGACTTTCATTGGTTTGGGTAAGTTAGAAGGTGGCTAATATGTTCTTTTCTTCATTACATGAAACTCTTACATACTACGTGTGGAAGTCACTTAACTATATCAACTGACTTATAAGCAAATATTTTACGGTAGAAATTGTCAATAAAATTAAAAGACAACTAGATTAGTCTTTAAAAACCTATGGACAAAATGATTCAGTAATCATATCAATGGTTCAACTAATTAAGGAGAGAGCTGATATTGCTTTATTATATCTATAATATAACAAACACAACACACCTAAACAACAAGAAGGAGTAATCTAGCTAGTTTATAGGTCCCAAACTTTACATCTCCTGCTCATAATCTGCAGGCGCAAACATAATCCCTAAATAGGATTTTAATCTGGGAAGTTATAGGACAGTATACCGTTCCCAATCTCCCCATTCACTGAGAATGTTGACTTTCCTTAGTGTTTAAGTCTTGACAATATTTCCTTTCATTTCCCTTGGACAGAATTTCGCTAGTAGGTATTATAATTATATGTTTTCTCTTCTGTAATAGTAACATCTACACTGAAAAAGATTAGTTTTTTTTTTTCCCCAGCCGGACAATGACTTTACATGATTCTAAGATTTTTGAGTGCCAAAATTCCAAATATTGTCTTATTTGCAGTACTTGGGTCAGAACTCAATTAGATATTTGAGACATAGTTTACCTACAGCCATATTGCTATGACAGTAAACAACAGGGAAACACAAGGTAGGTTACGGTTTTCATGGTGAAGACATGGTCAGAAGATTTGTGTCTTAGGGTTTTACTGCTGTGAACAGACACCATTACAAAACAACATTTAATTGGGGCTGGCTTACAGGTTCAGAGGCTCAGTCCATTATCATCAAGGTGGGAGCATGGCAGTATCCAGGCAGGCATGTCACAGGCAGAGCTGAGAGTTCTACAACTTCATCCAAAGGCTGCTAGTGGAAGACTGACTTCCAGGGAACTAGGGTTAGGATCTTATGCCCACACCCACAGTGACACACCAGGTCACACCTATTCCAGCAAGGCCACACCTCCAAATGTTACCACTCCCTGATCCAAGAATATACAAACCATCACAATTTGCAATCACAAAAAGACATTTATTATTCACATAAAAGTTAAGTAGAATATAGAGAAGCTGTCAGAATAACAGGCAGGTTAGAACTAATAAACGACTATCCACCTTGGCTTTATCATGACAAGATAGAGAACAAATAGTCATATCATTCATAATTTAACCTATAATAATACACTGGTCTCTAAATACCCATGGCCAGTCCATAAAGGAAAACACATTTGTAAGACTTTGTTTGTTCATTTCTTTCTATAGAGTTCCAACAATTCTTAAATCCATAGATTCAAAGAACTCACTGAGTATACCATGAGCCATATAAAAGCAAAAATAGAGTTACCTCTTTCTGTGTCTGATGAGAAGAGCAAAGAAAGACTGTATAGGCTGGTAGCCAGTAGCATAAACATTAAAATCTTAAGTTCAATGTTTAGCTTCATGATGTAAGCTCTAATGGACTTGGAACAGCCTGCCCTCTTGTCACTTCTCTTTTCAATACATGTGTCTATTCTCTTGGTCTTAATATGTCCAGCTTTTTCTGACCCTAATTCTGGCAAAGCCAACATCTATGAAAACTTAGGTTTTGCCTTCAAAGCTATATGCATGTTCCATCAATGGATTCCTGTAGGGAATTTCGTATTGCAAAAGAGAAGCTGATTTCACCAACTATATTTGGAGAAAAGAAGTAGATACAAGTTTCCATGATGTTATAGATATTGAATTATTCATGAATGTAAAACTAATAATGTATTACTGATGCCAATTCTTTTGCCAGCTTCCAATGCCACCAAGTATCTTGGAACCATGGTTGAAATGCCTCTGACTGTTCAAGAACTGAGCCTTGAAAATACTACCCTAAGTGACATTGTACCAGTAAGTCAGTCTTGAAATGTCATAATTTTAATAAGAATATATGTACACATATAGATATGCTTATATGTGTGTGTGTGTGTGTGTCTGTCTGTCTGTCTGTCTGTCTCTCTTTCTCTCTCTCTCTCTCTCTCTCTCTCTCTCTCTCTCTNTGTCTCTCTTTCTCTCTCTCTCTCTCTCTCTCTCTCTCTCTCTCTCTATATATATATATATATATATATATATATATGATTTATTAGAATGGATTACAGGCTGTAGTGTATCTATTCCAATAATGGCTGGCCATATAAATTCCAAGAATTCAAGAGCTGCTCAGTCCCTGAGGCTGGATGTCTTAGATGGCCTTCAGCATAAGGCAGAATCTTGAAGAATTAGGTTCTAATGGTAGTGGAGTGATGACCTTGGTAGCAAAGTGAGAGCAAGCAGGCAAAGAGCAAAAGCTTCCATCTTCTATGTTTATATAGGCATTCAGCAGGAGGAATGGCCAAGATTTGCATTGTATTTTCCTGGCTCAATAGATCTGGGTTAAAAGCATGTCTTACTTCCTTAAAGGTACAGATTGGAAGTAGAACTTCCTGCTCATACCAAGCAAACATCCCTCACAGATATATAGGCTTTACCTAATTGTTGACAACCAAGAATAGCCATTACAGCTACAATGCTTAAACCTTGGTGTTTTCATGATTAAAGTCAAGGAATTTTCTTATACCTAAATTGGGTTAAATCTTATGCAGGTTTTAGCCAGAGGGGTTCCTCCAATTATCTGAACCCGTACTCAAGATTAGTTGCTCTCCTTTCATAAAATAGTGGGAAGGTCTTATTACTGAAGACAATACCTATTCTACTCCTTGATGATGGAGAAGCTGTTTCTGTGCCTACGAAGAGTCTTCACCCCTATGCAAACACAATACCTTAGATCAGTACTGGTGTCTTGGCATAGTATAACTTTTCTTAAGCTGAAGAATTACCATGTCACTCTCACTGAAGGGTAGGAGAGTCCCTGGCTTTTGCAACCAGAAATTATTGTCTATCACTGAGTTCCTCCTTTGACTGTTCTTCTTATTTTGTATTACGGGTGACATCTTTGAAATTGAGCTTTATTAAAAAGCAGTACCCTATGGAGGAAGAATATCTAGGAAATTAAAGTCCAGTAGATGGAAACAACAAAGCAGGCTTTTTCCAAGATAAATCGTGTGGTTCTTCCAGACAAAGGGTTAAAACAAGCTTAACTGACAAGCTGATGTTGAACTTGATGCTTGCCATGATAATATGAAGCTAAACAACCTAGCCTGCTCTGTTTTTATTCTGCAAGGAAAGCTGCTGGTTTATTTTTATCCCATAGATTATGGAGCTAAAATGAGGTTTAAGAAGAAACTCGTATGCATAATAAATTAATTGTAGCCAGAATATAAAACTAACATTACCGTAGAGAAGTAACTAGGTGGAATATATATGTGTGTGTGTGTGTGTGTGTGTGTGTGTGTGTGTGTATGTGTGTGTGTGTGTGTGTGTAATAGTGTAATAGCAGGCCTAAATTGTGGTATAATTGCATCAAGCATAACTAAAAATTTCAGGCAACATGAATTCAAACAGAAACATGGCCTTTGTGAACACAAGCAGAAAATAACAGAGAAAGAACAGAAAAGAAGGCAAAAGAAAAGAAAACGGTATATTCGATGTTGGATAGATTGAGATTTTTGTTCTTTTCTGATTTTGAGAAAATGTATCTTTTTTCCTATGAGCAGTCTAAGAGTGGTAAAATGCTCCCTCAAATCTGATCTTTATTAACATCCCTTTAGGGAAACAAAGTCACACCCAATGATTTATGTATTTTTATACTGCTGAATTAAATTTATTTTTATTAGTTGTACCATCGCAAGAAAATATTTGCAAACCAGGTGGAATGTTTCAAATTGATGTTGAGTATTATATTCTATTATTTCGGTATCAGAATGATTTTGGTGGACTAAAAACTAAAGATCAAATTTTAATTGCAATGGAATTTTAACAGTATGTCCAATATGTTTGGTACGATTAGCATGCACTACTCACTAGATAGTGCTGTTATGAACGAGCTATCCAAAAAGAAATTACATAATCTATATTTAAGCAACTATGCTACGTTATATTATTACTGTTACAAATTATCAAAGAACCATAAACAATATGTGATCAGCTTTTAAACAAATGTGTAATTATTAGTAAAATTTAGTATACTTTAGCCACTCTATATTTTAATTTTTGCAATTCTCTATTAGAGAATAATTTACAAATGAGAATATTTTTAGAATCATAATTTGCACTCCTTTTTAATACTTACATAGCTTATATTTTCTGTATAATATTTTACTAATAAACATGCTTACATTAATTTCTTAAAATTATTTTACTTATGTGTTTTGGTATTTGCCTGCATATTTGTCTGTGTGAGAGTGTCAAATCCATTGGAACTGAAGTAAAAGATAGTTGTCATCTGTCATTTGGGTGCTAGGAATTGAACTCAGGTATGCTTGATGATCAGCCAGTGTTTCTCTTAACGACTGAGCCATCTCTCAAGCCCTTGCATTTTAAATCCAATAATATTTAAAACAAATTTATTGTAAAAGGTGTTTCCCGTTAGTAAAACTACCCAATGGGCTCCAGGAAGTGGTGCATAAGTTAATATGCAGTGTTTATAAACCTTTCTACCTGGCCTTAATTAGGAACTGCTCTGATGCTCCGTTCATTTGTATCAGACATTATTACAGTTTGGACTTCATGGTCTGTTCACATGTGGCACAGATTTCTCATATTCACATAAACATTCAGATGTTAATGCATGTTCATCTCGTGAATTTAAAAACCTCAAAATAAAGAAAGTATAATTTTATTAAATTCATCATTTAGTAGGGCACAGCTACTATAGAACATAGGTGTGAGAACAAATGCATTAAGCACAGAAATTGGAAGAAATATTGACTCTGCACAGAGATGATCATGTTTCAATTATTTAATGTTGGCCAATTAGGAAAGGCCAGCTGCTGGTACCTTTAGATAATTGCTTGACATTTTCCATACAACATATTGCAAAGCAAAGTTTGGGAAAATTTTAAACCTAGAATTAATCAATAAAACAGTTGTGGATGCTAATTATAATCTTATGATCTGAAACTTCCAAATGATGGGGCTCAATATGGTCTTAAACTCTCTATTTGCCAAAGGTAAACTCGAACTCCTCATCCTCTTGTCTCTCTTCCCCAGGAGCTGAGATTACAGGAGGGTGTCACCACACATGGTTTCATTTTAATAATAATTTTTAAAAAATTCTAAATGCTGAAGCCTTGAATTGAAGTTCATTTAAAATGTGTTACCTCAAAGGAGCTCTCCAAACCATTAGAGAATATTAATAAATAGAAAACAAGTTAAAATATAAAAATTTAAATTATCAAGCAATAAAAATGAATCTGTCTATTAGAGACAAATGAGTGGTACTGCAATTACTAAGAAAGGGTTCTATTAATTTGTAGCATTCTTGTAAATAGTGCATAATGAATTAATGAAAAAATATTATGAAGGTGAAAAAGGTCAGAAAATGTGGAAAAGAACTACTATTAAGAAGCCAAATTCATTGAAACAGAAAGAGAAATTTGGGGGACTTTTCAGACTCATAGATTATATGTGAGACATATAATATGTGGACATATAATATTTAGTCCAATCCTAGGATAAAATAAGGAAGGGCCCAAAATAAAATGATGGTATTTAATTGTAAAGACTGTATGTGAAATAATTTGCAAAGTTGTAATAAAGAGGACTGTTTTAAAAGCTTCTTTATTTTCTAATTGCATTATAATTAAACAGAATGAATAAATATTTATTTTTAGACAGCACTCGCTGACAAATTTAATGACAAATAACAGCACATCTGTAAATAAATAGTACTTTAGTATTGAAAATGTGTTTCTTAGTGAAAGCAAGAGTACTGGAATCTTGTAATGTTCCTCAAATGTTATCAAAATTATCTGAAGGAGCCTAGGGATATGGCTCGATGCTGTACAATCATGGAGACATGGACTAGCATCTCCTGCTCCTATGTAATAAGCTGGGTTACTTGAATGCTAATATTTCATAATTAGAAGATGGAGTCCATGGAATCCTATAGGACTGATCATGTAGCTTGTCTATCCTAATTGATGAGCTTCACAGTGACTGGGAGAATCCTGGCTCAAAAACTATTGTGGCACTCCATAGAGGTGGATGCCTGACATTGACCTCTTGTCTCCACTGGTCAATTCATGTGTTCATGTACCTGTATACCATATGATTACACTCAGAAATTCTCTTGAAAATTAGTGTGAAACACAAAAATTCATAGCGTATCTTTTATTTCTGTAACATGTTTAATACATGTGCAAAAAAACATAAACTGGTCTATATTTTCTATCAAGTAGTATTTTACTGCATTAAGAAACTAATTCTTAGGAAAAACACTAAAATTTAAAAAGGTGACAAATGAAATTTTAAGCATATTATGTAAATCTGAGATAATCCTGACTATGAAATAAGATGATTTAAATATTATCATACCCTAATTTATGAGTTTTTTAAAAATATCTCTCTTATCATTAGGCTTAATTTCTGACTAATTAAATTGCAGCTGAAGGTGTAAAATATTTCTCATGTGTTATAAATTTTTGGGTTTTCACATTAACAAAATATATAGGGTTCTAAGTGATGGAACGTTAAGGGCATTTTTAATATATTTGAGTTAGAAAAGAATGTCATGTAAAATTTAATGCATCTATACAGAATTCATGAAACCTTGCAGGAATTTAAGAGACTACAATAAAGCAAGCAATGTAGCTTTACATTATTGGATATTCCCATTCTCTAAAAATGGCTTTTACCTCTGCCAATGCTTTTCGCATTATAAAGGTAAAGATATATTTGACAGTTAAAAACAAATAAAATACGAGGAAAGAAAAGTCACTCACATATTGGACTAAATTCACAAAGGTGAGTCTCTTCAAAAAAAGGTCCATGGCTCGAAGCAATGTGCAATCTGTTTAAGAAATTTTGATTTCCTTGCAAAATGCAAATTAAAACATTATTGGTCTGGGTGACATTACAAGTTCACACTTCAAATTACTTTTTTTTGCTGCAGATATAATGAAGGTATAAACAAATATATACTACTAAATGATAAACAAATATACATGGGTAATAACAACAGAGAAACAATAAAACTAGAAATATTGGGAACTGCAATATGGCTTAGCATGTAAGAATAGGTACTGATCTGTCTTGGTTTCAAGAGTTAATCAATAGGATTAACAATGAGAAGGATTAACAATTGAAACACTCTAGAAATACTTAAACAAGAATTACATTGGGTTTTTCAAAGTATTGATAAAACAAAAAACAAACGAACAAAAAACCCCACATCCATAGAAGAAAAACAAATTAGGTTTTATAAGTAGGCAGAAATGAAGTGAGTAGAAGATATAAAACTAAGTTATAAATCTTTTAAATAAAAGCTGTATCATAATTATTCCAACTGCTTTTGTTATAGGTGATACTTTTTAATTAATGTCAAAGGAAAGTAAATGATTTGAATATAAATTCAAGAGTTCATTCATCATAAAAGAATGGCTTTATTTTGTCCAGTCTGGAGCTGATTCCCAAATTAAATGTAGTTATCTCCTTTAGGAGCAGATTTAGATTTAAAAGTCTGTGAAACTTTTTCATAAGTTTTTCTAAGAAACCTTAATTATTTTTCTTTGGATTTGTGGGAAGAAAATCTAATTGGTAATAAAAAGCTGATTTGAGATTTAAATTTATATTTCTGAATACTAAATAATAAACTATATATCTTAAACACTTTTCTATTGCTGTGATAAAATAGAAAGAAAGTTTAATGAAGGCCACATTTTAAAAGGGATCATTTGGTTTTTATGGGTTCATAGAATATAATCAGGAATGAACAAGCAGGGTTATCTAGAAGTGGGTGGTTTCCATCTATGGTAGCAGGGTAAAGTGGAAATGGTCCATAGTTTCTTGAACCTTAATGACTACTCCCAGTAAACAATATCCTCCAGCAAGGCCAAATCGCATAGTCCTATATAAAGAGCACTATAAAGTGGCAACCCATTATTCACGTGTTCAAAACATAGATATATCTAGTACAAGACAGTCTTGGTCCAGCTTTAAATATTCCAATGTCTTTCAGTTGAAATAATTGGTGACTTGTTTCATTTCTGTTGTTGTTTTCATTGATTCCTTGGTTAGTTTTTATTATTATTTTGGTAATTTGATACGCGGTATCAATACATAGTCCTGGCAGGCCTGGAACTCACCATGTCAACACAGCTTTAAAGTCCAAAGATTTTTCCTGAGACTCAAGACAATCTTTAATCTGTTACCTCCATAAGGTACATACCAAAGATAAAATTACATTCTTCTACTATAGAATATCATAGAATAGACATAACATTTCCAAAAGAAATGGAGACATAGTGAGGAGATGATCAACACATGGCAAAAGCCCACCAGTAGAAGCACCAAACCCACTTTGTGACTGAAGTCAAAATGCTTGTATGCCTCTAACCCACCAGCTTTGCTATCTGCAAGACACATGTTGCTTTTCGAATGGTTCCACTCCCTTTGTGTTACTTGGAAGTTATCGGCAGCTCTTGCAACTCTAATACCTTGTAGTGCCCATTGAAACTCAGGCTTCCCTTTCACCCCTCTAAGTGATGACCTCTTAGGGCCACAGTGCAAGGTCTGCTCTGCCACAAGCCTGGCCTCCTGGGCTCTCTGGGCCCATGAGGGAACATTCAACAGCCCCTTTACTTTGGTACTCTACACAGTTCTAAAGTCAGTACCATGTCACTGATAATGCACTTGCAATGAACTCTGAATGACAGTTGAAGCAACTTCTGTTTACTGTTCCTTTCTAGAAAGATAAAGATTGGGGGCATTGTTCTTTCACTAATTGGAAGTTTAGCTGAGTGAGAGAGGTCTTGAGCTAAGGCTACATATCCCTTTACTTGGGTGTAGTCTGGCACCCCTTAATGATGCTATTCTTTCTCTGATGTAATGATTTAATAATGAAATTAGGTTAATTACAGCCTTTATTTGAGCACTTGTCCTGCTGACATTACACTGGTCCAGTACCCTATTTCTGTTCTAAATGTGCATTTTGTATTTCTTTCTGCCCTACATTTTTTCTTTCAGACCAGAAAAGGAGTTATTAGTAATAACCACAGGGAAGTGTCAATATTAAGTTGTTTTGAAACTTCCTTTGTCAACAGTTAGCCTTTTATTTTTATTTTTATTTTTTTTAGTTTTAGACTCAGGAAAATTTTTAGGATGTGGGCAGAAAGCAATCACAAGATGGAGCCTGGTTGCTACCAATCTTCCCTCTCAAATTTCTTAAACTTTATCCCCACAGTTCAAATTTTTCTAAACAAAGCCTTCCAAGCTCTTACTAGAATGATCCCGTAAGAGCCACTTAAGATGTTCATCCAATTTTCTGTTCCAAAGCTCCAAATTCTTCTTCCACATTGCTGAAAAGCAAAGAGACAAAGACAAAACCAACACACAGAAAGCAGGTTAGGATCTTCATAACAGTAGCCTCCTTTCTAGTACTGACTTATGTCTTAGTAACTTTTCTATTGCTTGGACAACAATGAAGATTGCTACTTAGAGTAAAAGTTGACTTGACTCATGTTTGCAGAGGAAAAATGGTTTAGGACAGCCAAATGGGGGTAGGAGATAGCAGGTACCTGCAGAAACAGATGAGTAGTCACATCTCAGGAAGCACACAAATGGAAATGGATTTTGATATCTCAAATTCTGCACTCAGTGGCATACTTTCTATAGCAAGGACACACATCCTAAACTTACCCAAACAATGTTATTCACTGAAAATAAATTATAGATGTGCTTAGGGATGTGGAAATATTTCATTTAAACAATCATACTGTATATTGGAAAATTAGGAAAACATATGATGATATCATTTCCATTTTGATCTATCCAATTTGGGCATCTGTTGAACTTTGAAATATAAAAGTTGTATTAGTACCTATGTATACTACAGTAAGTATCTATAAGACACGTAGCAGGGACAGTTGGGCTTCGTGGGTTTTTAACTCTTAATGCTCAAATAATAAAAGGTAAACAATTCAGCAACTGAAGTTTTAAGCATTGGGCAGTGAGAATGAGACACAGCAAAAATGATTTTAATCAAAAAATGTGGATGAAAAACAAAAACAAAAACAAAAACAGATGCCAGGAAAGCAAGAGGCTCCCAGGACCCAACAGGGATGACATTAGATGAAATAGCCAACAAAGGGGAGAGAGAACCTGGAGAGACCTTATCCAGAGGTTAAGCACAGGCCCTGGGAGAGAAATGGGACCACTCATCTATCTCAAAAATATTAGCCCAGAATTGTTCTTGTCTAAAGGAAATACAGGGAAAAAGAATGGAGCAGAGACTGAAGGAAAGGCCATCCAGAGACTGCCCCACCTAGGTATCTATCCCATCTGCAGAGCCCAAACCCAGACACTATTGCTGATGCCAAGAAATGCTTGCTGACAGGAGCCTGGTATAGCACCCCACTCCCCCAGAGGTTCTCCCAGAACATGACAAATACAGATGCAGATGCTTGAACCCAACTATCTATTGGACTGGGTGCTGGGACTTCAATGGAGGAGGTAGGGGAAAGACTGAAGGAGCTGAAGTGCTTTGCAACCCCATATGAAGAACAACAATATCAACCAGTCAGACTCCTTAGAGCTCCCAGGAACTAAACCACCAACCAAAGAGTATACATGAAGGGAATATATGTGGCTTCAGCTGAATATCTAGCAAAGGATTGCCTTATCTGGCACCGATGGAAGTGGAGGCCATTGGCCCTCTGGAAGCTCAATGCCCTAGTGTAGGACAATCCTAGGGTGGTGAGGTGGGAGTGGATGGGTTGGTCGGTGAGGCAGCACCCTCATAGAAGCACGTGGTAGCAGAGATGGGATAGGGGTTTGCGGAGGGGAAACTGGGAAAAGGAATAACATTTGAAATGTAAATAAAACAAACAAACAAACAAACAAACAAAAGTACTTAGGTAAGTTCTGTGGAGTAGTTATTACATTCATATTTGAAAAATGCTACTGAGGGGTCCCTATAATTATAAAAAATGAGTTTTAGAATTGACTACTCAAAATTATGACCCTGGTGACAGCAGTGTCCATGGAGTTGTAATGCTAGGTTGAAGTACAGAAAGCTAGAAGGATGGGAGTTAAAAAGCCAGAGACTAGGCATTGCATAGTACTCCGAAAGAAGTTATTATAAAAAAATACAGGGAGCACACGAATAAGGTAGACAATTTGAATCTGTCATAGATACTATGAGATATACAATTTTGGATAAAATGATCCTAAAATTAATGTCTTGTAGACTGATTGTGGTGGAGAAGTTTAAAGTATTGGAGTGTTTTATTTAAAAAAATTAAATTATAGGACTTGAAAGAGATAAGATGGTAAAATGTTTACTTTATAGTCACAGTGGTTTATACTTCATCACCAGCTCCACACAAGGAAATAAAAAGCTAAATGTGCTGTCAATTGCTTGCTTACCCTCACAGAGGTGGGAAGGAAGAGGCGTGTGTGTTTGGTATGTGTGTTTGTGTGTGTGTGTGTGTGTGTGTGTGTGTGTGGTATGTGTGTGTCTGTGTGTATATGTTTGTGTCTGTGTGTGTCTGTGTCTGTGCGTATGTCTGTGTGTGTGTGTGTGTGTGTGTGTGTATGTGTGTGTATGACTCCATAGCCATTATAGCCTAGCCTAGCTGGTTTGCATCAGGTTAGTGTGAAACATGGTTTCAGAGTAAAAATGTGGGTGGTATCCATGCATCTATAACCTCTGGCTTCCACATATACATACAGATGCACACGTACACACACACACGCACACACACCTCAAGAAAATGCACACTCTCACATGAATATTTACGAACAACTGAACTACAGGTATTCAGGAGGATTTATTGGAAAATGGTGATAACCATGAGCCTTGGTTATCAAAATACAAGATGATGCTAAATGGTTAACATCTTCAATTTGACAATGGCCCTTTGTCTTATTTCTCTGCTGTTTTACAATGACTGAAGGACTACATGTGCACTTCCTATATTTCTCTCTCCAGGCTTTCAGTTTCCTATACTGTCCAAGTGCCTACTTTTGTAACAGGTAAAAATGAAACAGCATATAGATATATAAACTTTAAGCTTGCATGCTTGGTTTCATTAATACTTTAAAAAGAAAAAAGATCAAAGTTATTTTTCTCTTCATATGTCAAAATTTCAGAATAAATGTTATAAAATTAACTCCCTAGATTGTTGTCATATGAAAAATTCATCGATATTCTTTAAAAGTTATTATTCTGATTTTGACAGAAAAATAACAACCATTAGTAGACATCAAAGGCATCCAAAGAGGAAAGGTGTTCCAATCTACTTTAAAAGAAAGGGCAACATCTTTCAAAGGAGTACAGTAAAAACAGTTAATTATTTAGTCTGAGAAGAGTGTACCAATGAGCTTACATTGCAGGCAACTTTGGGTTGTCAACCTGTTTAGGACAGCCAGGAAAGAAAGCTGTGTTTCAAAGCAGATAGACAGAAAATGCCTACCACAGGCTACATCATGTTGTGGAAAATCTCATAGGTCATTCATTTACCTCTGAGGAGGAATAAGTAGCCCCTGATGTTGGAGTTGAAACTGAATTTGAAAAAAAAAAATTGGAGTAGAATAGTAGAATATTTCACCTTTTTTTTTTTTTTTTTTTTTTTTTTTAGTTTTTCCAGACAGAGTTTCTCTGTGTAGCCTTGGCTGTCCAGGAACTCACTCTGTAAACCAGGCTGGCCTTGAACTCAGAAATTCACCTGCCTCTGCCTCCCAAGTGCTGGGATTAAAGACATGTGCCACCATGCCCAGCCCCAAGGCTGATCATTGATGTTAGCTTCTAATTCAGTTATTTATGTTAATTTCTCCAATAATATTGTAAATAGTTTAATTTCATTTGTCATATGGTGGATATTAAAGAATTATGTTTATTTTAATATGTAAAGATTTATTTCAAATTTATTTAGACAGTTAAACTATGACTACTTACATGTAAGAAATACTTGCATACATATTTTTCTTGGTTAAATATATAGCAATATAAATTGAGTTCTTACATGTGATATTTCAACTCTGTTACATAATACATACCTCTCTTGTTTTATCTTGTTTCTGTTTGTTTTGGTTAAATTGAATTCATAAATGCTATGTTGTAAGAATTTCTATTAGCTTTCAAAATTCCTTATACTTACTAATAAGGGAAAATTGAAATTTTAACCCATTTTAATGCAATTTAAGTTTTATTTCATACCTCTGATTCATCATGGCAGTGCTAATCTTTTCTCCAAAGATTTTATTTTGTCTTAGTGCACGCATTCATATGTATACATATGTCATATATATATATGACCAAGAATAAGGTATACATGTTAGTTACTTTTTGAAACTGTACAATTTCAAAAATATACAACATATAATAAATATGGTAGTTACTCATTCAGTCTGGCCATTTAATGCCAAAATCCATATAATAATACTCTATACAATTGAAGATACAATATGAACTAAGAATGTGTAAATACAGAAATTTACTTATTACTATATGGAAGGAATTAGATAACATCATATTAGCGCAATTAGAGTAGGAACAGGAAAAACCTGCTTTCGTCAGTCACCCATATCTGAAATTGTAAAACATTCAAGATCACAAGGAAAGAGAGAAGAGTCTGAGAAATGGATGGGGATAACTGAGAGAAGAAAGAGAACTGTCAGAGGAGATAGGCTCAGTCAGAAAGAACCTGCTTTTCTTTCTTTTCTTTTCTCTTTTCTTTTCTTTTCTTTTCTTTTCTTTTCTTTTCTTTTCTTTTCTTTTCTTTTCTCTTCTCTTCTCTTCTCTTCTCTTCTCTTCTCTTCTCTT
>NC_034608.1:67345151-67395139 GCF_900095145.1 Mus pahari
GAGGCAAGCCAGTAAAGAACATCCCTCCATGGCTTCTGCATCAGCTCCTGCTTTCTGACCTGCTTGAGTTCCAGTCCTGCATCCTTTAGTGATCAACAGCAGTTTGGAAATGTAAGCCAAATAAACCCTTTCCTCCCCAACTTGCTTCTTGGTCATGATGTTGTACAGGAATAGAAACCCTGACTAAGACACATATTATTTAAGAAAATATTTACAATAGTAAAATCATACACACTCAAGGAGTCCTAGGATTTCACGGTCACATGCTTTGGGAGCAATACATTGCCAGTTCAGTACTAGCAATTATATTGAATCACCATTGCTTTATAGGATAATGTGTTTTAACGGTGTTCTTTTGATGTTAACCTCTAAGTGACTAGAAACAAGATGACTCATACACATATATAACTAATGCTAAAACAGTGCCTTGTATAAATAACCAAAATGAGAGCAATTCCTAAAATACCTACTAAAAACATCTATTTTATTGAAAAAGTTAAAATTTCCCCATGTTCTATAATGCATTTTAATTAATATTATTAGAATTGAGGTAAAATTCTTTCATAAGCACTTTTTACTAAATTTAATTGTTTATTATTTTCTGTGAAAATAGGTTTCATTTTATCCTTTTTTTTTTTTTAAAGCAAAATCTGTTTGTTGATCTTTTACCCACTTCTTGCACAGGCAGACCTTACCTACTCCATTGTGTTCTTCAGTCCCACTAGCTTCCTACCACATTCTTGTCACATTTGACCTTTGACCACACTTCCCTTTTTAAAAATGTTATTTATTTATTTATTTGTTTGTTTGTTTAGTCTCTCACCTCCCAGGTCTCTGGTCTATTCTGGAGTGTCCCCACTGCTTCCTCCCTCCAGAGGTTGCCCATTTCCATTCTTTTTGCTGTGCCTCAAGACTTCAGTCCTTTTCCCTTACACAATACCACATCATATTCCCCTCTCATCCCTCCATTCCCTTCTCCTCCCAAGTCCCTCCCTCCCTCTCCACTTGTGGTTGCTTTCTTCTCCCACCCAAGCAAGACTGAGTTATCCTCACTTTGTCCCTTCAGCTTGCTGACCTTTTGGGTCCTGTGGACTGTATCTTGGGTATTCTGTTTATTTATTTATTTATTTATTTATTTATTTATTTATTTAGCTAATATACACTTATTAGTGAGTACATACCATGCATGTACTTTGGGTCAGAGTTACCTCACTCAAGATATTTTCTAGTTCCATGCATTTGCCTGAAAAATCTCTGGATGCCCTCGTTCCTAATAGCTGGGTAGTATGCCATTGTGTAAATGAACCACATTTTCTGCATTCATTCTTCTGTCATGGGACATCTGGGTTGTTTCCAGCTTCTGGCTATCATAAACAAGACTACTATGAACATAGTGGAACACATTCCCATGTGGCATGTTGGGGCATCTTTTCGGTATATTCCCAAGAACGGTATTGCTGGGTCTTCAGGTAGATCTATTTCCTATTTTCAGAGAAACCTCCAGATTGATTTCCAGAGTGGTTGTACCAGTTTTCAATCCCACCAGAAAAGGAGGAGTGTTCAACTTTTTGCACATCCTCACCAACATATGCTGTCCCCTGAGTTTTTGATCTTAGCCATTCTGATTGGTGTAAGGTGGAATCTCAGGGTAGTTTTGATTTGTATTTCTCTGATCACTAAGGACTTTGAACATTTGTTTAGGTGCTTCTCAGCCATTTGAGATTCCTCTGTTGTGAATTCTTGGTTTAGTTCTATACCCCATTTTTTGATTGGGTTGTTCATTTTTTTGGTAGTTAGCTTCTTGAGTTTTATATATATATTAGATATTAGCCCTCTATTGGATATAGGGTTAATGAAGATTTTAAATGTTAGAGCCAAGGTGCTTATAAACTATAATAAGGAAAAATAAAAGATAAGAATATGTTGTTTTCCAATATGTAGTCATAAGTCTTAAGTACCTTCATGTTTGTTCTTTAACCTCTCATAAAACTAAATCATAAAGTAAAAGTCTTACAGGATCTTTTTTGAAACATAATCTTTGAAAAAGCTGTGTAACCAGTCAGGGGTAACATCAAACTTCTGATTTCCTTGTCTCATAAGTTACTACTACATGCACATGGAGTTGTGGCTACAAAGCCCAGGTTATAGTGTAGCTTTTGTTATTTATGTTAATATAATATATCACATGTAACATAGATACACACAGATACACACAGACATACAGACAGACACACAGACAGATACATCCAGACAAACACACACACACACACACACACACACACACACACACACACACAAAGTAGTACTGTTAATTTCCTGGAATAAATGGAGGCATCAGGTATGGATATACTCTATAGGAAGATTTGCTGTTATGTTTTGAAACCTCTGCCAATGGTAACAGGGAAACTGAAAAGACTCTTCAAGCCTCTTGAACCACTCCTGCATATTTTTTTATTCTCCAATGATACTGAAGTCTGAGTGGGTTCAAATGAGATAATTATCTTAACTGGAACACATAGAATTCTCTGACTTCACCCCTATCCTGATCTCAGCTCTGGGTAGTAAATATTATATTTGGTATCATGATATTTTAATATGGATTACCTGAGATTAAAATATGTAATGTCCACCTGATATAATCAGGCTTCTTAAGGATAGTTAATTCTATGGGAAATAAAGTCATGCTTTAATAGTAGCTAGCCACTGTCACAAAGCAGAGTGTATTTCTGGAGGGTAGCTGCAATGTTACCATGGTATCTATGACCACCATAGTAGGCTGATTAATGACAATCATTAAAGGGAGAAAATTAAAATAATTTGAAAGATCTGTAGAGGTAGTATTACATCTGGAGAGGGGCTAGACGGAGGTATCTCCTGTGAGATTTTATCAATTAAGCTGAGAGTCCAAGGTCAAGTTGTACTCAATGTAAATATTTCCAAAATAATATTGATGTCTAATCAGGAAGTAGTTGATTGAGAGAGAGAGAGAGAGAGGGAGAGGGAGAGAGAAGAGAGACAGAGAGAGGGGGGGAGAGAGAGAGGAGAGAGAGAGAAAGAGAGGGGAGAGAGAGAGAGAGAGAGAGAGAGAGAGAGAGAGAGAGAGAGAGAGAGAGAGAATCTTCTATCCTAGACCACACACTAATTTAAAATTTTAAAACTTCATGTATTAGTGAGAACTAATGAGCTGGTGACTTATAATAGCACACATATTAAAGTATACCTAATATTGAAATTAGCTACATTATCTCATCATTAGACATTGTTACTAACTAATGTTTTGGAAAATCAGTGTCTGTATTTAAGGGTTACCTTCACAGAATCCTTTTCTTCTTTGGACTAATACCAACTCTCTCTTTAAATTTTTACCTATGATTTATGTTATTGTGGTTTGCAATGCATTTTATAATTTTATGCAAATTTAGTTTATTTGATATTATATTGAGCCATTTATTTTTCTACAAGTACTAATGAATTTATCGATTTAAGGATACAAGGACAGTCTTTTATTTGTTTGTTGTTCACTTTGTTTTCTGTTAACTTACATACTCTGTTCTCTAGCCTTAATATATTTGAGTTTCAAGACTCAAATATTTAAAGACACAATGCCATAGACATTTATTTTATGTTCACATAACAGCTTTGGGAGATTATTCATCTTCAGTGGATGGCTGTATTTCAAGTGATCTTTCAGTGACCCGGGCTTCTTCATTTTATGAATCCATCATCTCTCAGGGCTTTCTTATTGAATATTTTCAAGTGGAGAAGTGCTAGTGGTAAGATGCAAGGCCCCAGTGAGCACTGCTGCATCCTAAACTCTCCACGTGGGACAAGAAAACATTGCTATTGCTCTATTTCTTTTGAAATACATCAGTCACATGACCACCCACCCATTAACCACACAAGGCCATGAGATGGGGACTCAATTGGCAGAGGCCCCTCCCAGCATCTATTCTGTTCAATGGAAAAGTTAATAATGTAGTATAGTGCTTCTGAAGAGGGCCGTTATTCTGGACTTTAAAATCTGTGTATAATCTTACTCCCTCTTCAGGGAAGCAAACATAAATTCTATCCAGTCACTTAATTGATTTGAAAGATATATTACCTATAATAGTGAATGTGAGAAACGCTAGAAATGAACTCAAGCTGTGTATAATGTGCAAGATGGTTGAGAGTGTTCTGTGGAGACTTCAACCTGAAAGTACCTCGACTTTACAGAAAGGATCACATTCCCTTGTTTCTGTTCTATTTGTTTTCCGTCCTCATTTTTATTCTTCTCATTGCAATTCACTTTCCATGCATTCTATGCAAGGATGTAATGTTATTGCCTTGCCTCCTCCCAGGGCATACACTAGTTTGCCAATTAATCATGGGTGATAGGCACAACTTCAGAGAAAAAGACAATTTCTTTACTGTGAGTCAGAATCCTGTTCTTGGCCTTTTCAGAACAACAGGGATTATTTAACCCAAGAATAGCTGAGGTACTCATAGACCAGTACTCAATCTTTGGCTTGGGATTCAGGTTAAAGTTAATGGACTATATCTGCTTAAGTTGACACAAAGCTAGAAGGTTGGGGTACAGGCAATATACATCAACTATAATGAGCAATAGTCCAAATTTAACTTTGTGTTATAGCATTGAAAATTTAAGTTTAAGAGGTTAAACATATTTTTATGCTGAAACTACTTGAATCTGACTTGACCATTAAATATTAGGGGTGGATCTACAGGTTAGAAAGCGAGAGATTCCATCTCTCTGCATCCCACTTTATTCATCCATTAGGAAGCTCTAGGATCCAATAAAAACTCAATGAGCTTTAAAAAGTGGGGCATTAGTTTTTGCAAAATACCTTAGAGATCTTGTACTGCTGCTCCCAAACCATAGGTATTTGTGGGGCAGCCTGATCTTCATTTGAGCATAGGTCTTGAGCCCCTGGGGGACTCAATGGATGGTGATTTCCACCTACATGGGATGGAAGGTATTCAATCATGTCTCCTGGATCCCTGGGTCCTGTCAAAGTTACAGCCCTCAGCCCCTGCAGGAGAGGTGTGTGACTTTTAGTCACACAGACAATGCCCCAAGCTCCTGGCATTCTGGCTAGACTCCACCCCCACAGTTACCTGACTATAGCCAGGTACACTCCTCCCCACAGTTACCTGATAGCCCTGTCCACTATAAAAGGGGCTGCTTGGCCCTTCCTTTCTCTCTTTAAGCCCTCACCTTTCTTACTCTCTAGTTTATCTTCTCTCTCTCTCCCTTCCCCCTTCTCTCCACGAGGCCATGGCTGGCCTCTCTCCCTCTTTCTACCTGCTTCCTTTCCCTCTAGCCACAGACTGAACCAAGGACTGTTGCTGTGACTTTTGGTCTTCACCATCTTCCTGTGTATGTCTCTAGTGGGAACACAGCAGTCTGTGAAGCAATAAGAAAGATACACCCACCTGAAACAATGTTTGATTGTGTACTGGCTAGTTTTGTGTCAACTTGACACAGATGGAGTTATCACAGAGAAAGGAGCTTCAGTTGGGGAAATGCCTCCATGAGTTCCAGCTGTAAGGCATTTTCTCAATTAGTGATCAAGGGGGAGGTCCCCTTGTGGTTGGTGCCATCTCTGGGCTGGTAGTCTTGGGTTCTATAAGAGAGTAGGCTGAGCAAGTCAGTGGAGGCAATCCAGTAAAGAACATCCCTCCATGGCCTCTGCATCATCTCCTGCTTCCTGACCTGCTTGAGTTCCAGTCCTGACTTCCTTGGTGACAAACAGCATTATGGAAGTGTAAGCCGAATAAATCCTTTCCTCCCCAACTTGCTTCTTGGTCATGATGTTTGTGCAGGAATAGAAACCCTGACTAAGACAGATAGGATTTGAAATTCCTAGAATTTCAGCACCCTGCTTCTTTCCTAGGAACCACAAACTCAGCAGACATAGAGGATAGAACATTAAGTGAAAGAAGACACAGTCTTCACTGTAAAGTTTTAGATTATATACATTAAGATTTTCAGAAATATTAAAGTAAATGTATTTAAAAGAATAAATGATATTAAGGATCCAGTGTCAGAATGCAGTGGCAGAACACCTATCATTTCTCAATTTGTATGCTAATGTCACAATTCCAGTATGATAATGTAAAGAAGTGATGTGACTTTATGGCCCAAAAAAGCACCTATGGAAGTGGAGTCTTCATGGGTACACTTTCATCATTCATTCAATATATTTCACCCTTTCTGTGTGTGGTAGAAGTGGAGAAATTTCTGTCTCTGAAACATGTGCTTGCCAGACAAAAAACCTTTCAGCACGTTATTCTTCAATAGGTAGACTCAGAAACTGTGAGAAATAAACTGTGATTACTTTTATGATACACCATCTATAAAATTTTATCAGTGTAGCCTGTATAGCCAAAATAGCATTCTTCATTAAAAACAGCATATGTGACTTGGGAATTTGAATCAGAAGGTCAACGGATGTAAGGGGAGGTTCTGATATTTAGAACCTAATTGGTTCTTGATTTGTCAATAAAGAAGGCCAGCCACTAATTACTGGGCTGAAGGTATAATTGGAACTTCTGGATCCTAGGAAGTAAAGGGTAGATGCAAGGAAGGAGAGAAGCTTTTCTGCCAGACTTTGAAGGAAGAAGAACACTGATATCATGTAAGGCCTCAGGGAGAGCTAGGGTCTATGGTCTCCACTAAGGGCAGGTGGTCAATGATGTACAGCAAGGACTAGGTCAGCAGCCACTAAGTTTATGGCAGGAAGAGAAATGGAGATAATATATTGGCAAGGGCACACCTTTCTAGGTCAGAGGTGTCTTCATCCAGAAATTGTGTCAAGAAGGCAAATTTGAAAGGAATTAACTATAGGTGTGTTGGATGGGAGTAAATATCCACCCAAGTATGCCACAGCAATGAAAACGCAACACAATTTATATGAGTACATGCTGTGTGCCTAGATTGGGTAGATCTACCGCTACACTACCTACTACCTTCCACATCTATGAGACCCCTTAGAACTTGTTGTTTCTCCAGGCCATGCGCTTCTGCTCTGCATTTCTTTTTCCTCCTCTTCCTCTGCATCCTCTCCCTCTTCCATTTTCTCCTCCTCTCTCTCTACCTTTCTCTCCACCTTCCCTTTTATCTGCTCAATCATCAGCTCTCCTTTATTTTACAAATTAATGTGGGAAGCAGATTTACAGGAAATCACCTGAGTGCTAACTCATTCCTTGTTAGCAGCCACTCACTCACAGGAGAACAGAATTAACATTAAATATAATAAGCCCCAAGGCTATCCACAACGTGGGTATGTCTTTTATCCACAGATTCAAGAGTCATGGGTTAGCGCTGGCAACAACTACTCCAAGAGCAAATGAGGGTAGACAGTCCAGAGCAAAGGTGGGAAAAAATCGGAGCCAGGAGTGGGGCTGGTGGAGCTGTCTCCTCCTGGAGCTAAAGGCAGGTAGAAAAGGAAGCCTAGATGGGGATGGTGGCTTCTGACCCATGAGTTAAGCTCCATAGAACAAAAGGAAAGACTGGAAGAGCCAGAGCACAGACTGCATCCCAGGCAAAGGTCTTAAGAGCTATTATAAAACTACTCACAACAAGGAGACTTGTAGTTTGATCCTAATGATGAGAGTGTAAATTTCCAGCATCCACCAAATGCCAGGTCTGTATATGTCTACGTGGAGACTTTGACTTATGGTAATAATGTAGAGAGTGATAGTGGAGGCCACTGGGTTTCATCTTCTGAATTTGCTATGTCCATATACCCCAATCAACCCCCATTCACAGACACCAACAAAGAAACACAATTTCCCTTATCATAACATAAACTGCTCATATGTGTTGGAAAGCTAGGAACTTTTGTGCCAAGATTTACTACAGATTTGACCAAAATGTTAATTTGATAGAGGCAGTGCCAGAAATCTAATCTCTTTTAGCATAATTAAAAATATTGTGTCACTATGTTTAGAGGCAAGTCAATAGAAATTTAGATTCTAATTAGGATATCAATTGAGATTTGTTAGTACAGAAATTTTACTAATTATATTCAATAAGGTGATAAAGATTTTAAATTTTGCATGGGATACTATTTCAATAATTTTGTTAAATTAATCGTAAAATCTTGATTACTTATATTTTCCCATATCCTACAGGGTAGGAAATTAAACAGAAAATGCCATAGATTCCTGAGGGATACAGCACACAATTGGAGACCAGAGGCCCCTTGGCCTTTAATTTTTATGAGATTACCACTGTTCAAGGGCTAGATCTATAAGATCTAGTACTGAAGAAGATTTCTAAGTTATTACACCTAAAAGACCTCAAAGGGGAAAAGAGTTTAGCTTTATATGTGCAGGTGTTTAGAATATAGATTACTTCTTAGAAATTTATTGAGCATAATTTCTATGAATTTTGATTTTATTATAAACTACCTTTTTTGTTAATTCATATTGCACCAAAGTTCACATAACAACTATATTATTTGTTTTACAGTTTTCTTCCAATAAAATTTTTATTTTTAAACTAGGAATGCTTTTATAAAAATATGGGTCTGTTCACAATTTTATGACTATAGATAGCTTTAAAGTAGATTAAAACTCTGTCCAATGTAGCTCTTAATTAGTTTTGAATACATCGCTGACTCTCAATAGAATATTTAGTATTCCTCAATTAATGAAAATACCCAATTATGTGCTGATGCAAACTGATCTGAATCATGCAATGGGGCTTTTGATAAAACTAAATATGACTTCTATCCTTAGAGTCAGATTCCAAAATAAGTCTATTGGTTTATCTAGACTTCTGCTCTGTTAAATGCCTATATAGATAATACCAAGACCAAAGTTTAACTTAGTATAATATCTTGTAATTGATAGTCACCATGACAGAATCTTGAATAACCTAAAAGTCAGGGCTCTGAGCATACATGTGGCACATCATCTATTAGGGTAATTGAGGTGAAAATAATTCCCTGGACTGGGATCCTGGATTGCATACAAAAAAGAGCTCTGTGCTTTCTGACACACTATAACTGGTAGCTTCTCCTTTTGAGTGATATAATTTCCTCACCATGACGTACTATATCCCCTTAAATGATAAGGTAAAATCCATTCTTACGATGCTTGTCGCACAGTGTTTGTTCAAAGCAAAAAGGTAAGAGACGAATAAAGGATGACGGTGTAATTCATGGAAAAAGGGGAGAAGAAAACAAAACAAAAGCAAACAATGAAGCAAAACAGGATACAATCCGAAGTTGGGTGACTAAACCCTCAATTTGTGTGTCACAGTAGAGCTGATGTTTACAAATGAGATACTTGAAGAAGAAACTACACATGAGGACCACATTGGTCTAGGTACAGATGTTTGTACATTCACAAAGGATGGTCACACGGGTGATACAGATGACGATATGGCTGGAGAAAGGTCTTGATTTCAGTGACACATTTTCACTCATGCATTCATTCAATCAGTCAATCATTCTTTGACTCATACAATATGCAATGAGTAACTTATATCTCTCACAATTCTATGCTCTAAAATTTATGTAAATATATAGAAAGATTAATTTAAAAACATGGGTGAATGAAACAAAAGAGAATCCTTGCCTGTCAGATCTCTTGTTGTAGTGCAGGGGAATTCTAGCTAAAGCCTATTTTGATTGTGTATTTGACACAAGTGAACTAAAAATTATTTACTCAACTTTTTCAGCTTTCCAGTAGGTTTCTACTGTTGAAGAAGCTGAGTGATAATATGCAAAGTTTTCAGTAAATACTGTACATAAAATGAATTTTTTAAATTGAATTTTTAATTTTATTAGATATTTTCTTCATTCACATTTCAAATGCTATCCCCAAAGCCCCCTATACCCTCTCCCAACCCTGCTCCCCAGCCCACCTACTCCCAGTTCCTGGCCCTGGCATTCCACTATACTGGGGCATATGATCTTCACAAGACCAAGTGCCTCTCCTCTCACTGATGGTCGACTAGGCCATGCTCTGCTACATATGCAACTAGAGACACAGCTCAGAGGGTACTCATTAGTAAATATTGTTGTTCCTCCTCTAGGGTTGCAGGCCCCTTTAACTCCTTGGGTACTTTCTCTAACTCCTTCATTAGGAGCCCTGTGTTCCATCCAATAGATGACTATGAGCATCCACTTCTGAATTTGCCAAGAACTGTCATAGCTTCTCAAGAGAGAGCTATATAAGGGTTCTGTCACCAAAATCTTGCTGGCATGTGCAATAGTGTCTGGGTTCGGTGGTTGTGTATGGGATGGATCCCTGGGTTGGGCAGTCTCTGGATGGTGCTTCTGTCACAGCTCTGAACTTTGTCTTTGTAACTCCTTCCATGGGTATTTTGTTCCCCACTAAGACAGAGTGAAGTATCCACACTTTGATCTTCCTTCTTATTGAGTTTCATGTGTTTTACAAATTGTATCTTGGATATTCTAAGTTTCTGGGCTAATATCTGCTTATTAGTGAGTGCATATCATGTGTGTTTTTTTGTGATTGCGTTACCTCACTCAGGGTGATATGCTCCAGATCCATCCATTTGCCTAAGAATTTCATGAATTCATTGTTTTTAATAGCTGAGTAGTACTCCACTGTGTAAATGTACCACAATTTCTGTATCCATTTCTCTGTTGAGGGACATCTGGGTTCTTTCCAGCTTCTGGCTATTATAAATAAGGCTGCTATGAACATAGTGGAGCATGTGTGCTTATTACAAGTTGGAACATCTTCTGGGTATATGCTCAGGAGAGGAATTGCTGGATCTTCAAGTAGTACTATGTCCAATTGTCTGAAGAACTGCCAGACTGATTTCCAGAATGGTTGTACCAGCTTTCAATCCCACCAAAAATGGAGGAGTGTTCCTCTTTCTATACATCCTCAACATCTGCTTTCACCTGAATTTTGGATCTTAGCCATTCTGATTGGTGTGAGGTGGAATCTCAGTGTTGTTTTGATTTGCATTTCCCTGATGATTAAGCATGTTGAACATTTTTTCAGGTGCTTCTCAGCCATTTGGTATTCCTCAGTTGAGATTTTTTTGTTTAGTTCTGTACCCCATTTTTTAATGGGTTTATTTGAGTTTTTGGAGTCCAGTTTCTTGAGCTCTTTGTATATATAGGATATTAGTCCTCTATCTGATTTAGGATTGGTAAAGAATCTTTTCCAATCTGTTGGTGGCCTTTTTGTCTTATTGAGAATGTCTTTTGCCTTGCAGAAGCTTTGCAATTTTTTTGAGGTCCCATTTGTTGATTCTTGATCTTATAGCATAAAGCCATTGCTTTTCTGTTCAAGAATTTTTCCCCTGTGTCCATATCTTTGAGGCTTTTCCTCACTTTCTCCTCTATAAGTTTCAGTGTCTCTGGTTTTATGTGGAGTTCCTTGATCCACTTAGACTTGAATTTTATACAAGGAGATAAGAATGGATCAATTTGCATTCTTCTACATGATAACTGCCAGTTGTGCCAGCACCATTTGTTGAAAATGTTGTCTTTTTTTCATCTGGATGGTTTTAGCTCCCTTGTCAAAGATCAAGTGACAATAGGTCTGTGGGTTCATTTCTGGGTCTTCAATTCTATTCCACTGGTCTACCGGTCTGTCCAATTTGTATCCCTTTGACCTCCTTTTGTTGTCTAATTGCTCTGGGTAAGACTTCAAGAACTATACTGAATAGGTAGGCAGAAAGTGGGCAGCCTTGTCTAGTCCATGATTTTAGTGAGATTGCTTCCAGCTTCTCTCCATTTAGTCTGATGTTGGCTACTGGATTGCTGTATATTGCTTTTATTATGTTTAGTATAGGCTTTGGATTCCTGATCTTTCCAAGACTTTTATCATGAATGAGTGTTGGATTTCGTCAAATGCTTTCTCAGCATCTAATGAGATGATCATGTAGTTTTTGTTTTTGAGTTTGTTTATATAGTGGATTAAGTTGAAGGATTTCTGTATATTAAACCATCCCTGCATCCCTGGAATGACGCATACTTGATCATGATGGATGATCATGTTGATGTGTTCTTGGATTTGTCTAGTAAGAATTTTATTGAGTATTTTTGCATCAATATTTATAAAGGAATTTGGTCTGAAATACTCTTTCTTTCTTGGGTCTTTATGTGGTCTAGGTATCAGAGTAATTATAGCTTCATAGAATGAATTATGTTGAGTACTTTCTGTTTCTATATTGTGGAATAGTTTGAGAAGAGTTGAAATTAGGTCTTCTTTGAAGGTCTGATAGAACTCTGCACTAAACCCATCTGGCCCTGACCTTTTTTATTATTTTTTTTTTTATTTTTTATTTTTTTTATTTTTGGTTGGGAGACTATTAATGAGTACTTCTATTTCTTTAGGGGATATGTGACTGTTTAGATCATTAATATAATCCTGATTTAATTTTGGCATCTGGTATCTGTCTAGAAATTTGTCCATTTCATCCAGGTTTTCCAGTTTTGTTGAGTATAGCCCTTTGTAGTAGGATATGATGATGTTTTGGATTTCCTCAGGTTCCGTTGTTATGTCTCCTTTTTCATTTCTGATTTTGTTAAATAGAATAACAGTCCCTGTGCCCTCTAGGTAGTCTGGCTAAGGGCTTATCCATCTTGTTGATTTTCTCAAAGAACCAGTTCAAGGTTTGTTTGATTCTTTGAATAGTTGTTTTTTATTTATTTATTTATTTTTTATTTTTTATTTTATTTTTGTCTTCACTTGGTTGGTTTCAGCTCTGAGCTTCATTATTTCCTGCCATCTATTCCTTTTGGGTGAATTTGCTTCCTTTTTGTTCTAGAGTTTTTAGGTGTGCTGTCAAGCTGCTAGTGTGGGCTCTCTAGTTTCTTTTGGGGGGCACTAAGAGCTATGAGTTTTCCTCTTAGGACTGCCTTCATTGTGTCCCATAAGTTTGTGTATGTTGTGGCTTCATTTTCATTAAACTCTAAAAAGTCTTTAATTTCTTTCTTTATTTTTTACTTGACCAAGGTATCATTTAGGAGAGTGTTGTTCAGCTTCCATGTGAATGTTGGCTTTCTATTATTTATGTTGCTATTGAAGATCAGCCTTAGTCCATGGTGATCTGATTGGATACGTGGATAATTTCAATATTTTTGTTTTTGTTGAGGCCTGTTTTGTGACTAATTATATGGTCAATTTTTCGAGAAGATGTCATGAGGTGCTGAGAAGAAGGTATATCATTTTGTTTTAGGATAAAATATTCTGTAGATATCTGTTAAATTCATTTGTTTCATAACTTCTGTTAGCTTCAATGTGTCTCTGTTTAGTTTCTGTTTCCAGGATCTGTCCATTGAGGGTGTTGTGTTAAAGGCTTCCACTACTTTTGTGCAAGGTGCAATGTGTGCTTTGAGCTTTACTATAGTATCTTTAATGAATGTGGCTGCCCTTGCATTTGGAGCATAGATATTCAGAATTGAGAGTTCATCTTGGAAAATTTTAAATTTGCTATGTATGAAGTGCCTCTCGTTGTCTTTTTTTGATAATTTTGGGTTGGAAGTTGATTTTATTTGATATTACAATGGTTACTCCAGCTTGTTTCTTCGGGACATTTGCTTGGAAAATTGTTTTCTAGCCTTTAAGTTGAAAATCTTCATTCTCATCTATACCTATTATTCTTAGGTTTGGTCTTCTCATTGTGTCCTGGATTTCCTGGTTGTTTTGGGTTAGGATGTTTTTGCATTTTCTTTGATTGTTGTGTCCATGTTCTCTATGGAATCTTCTGCACCTGAGATTCACTCCTCCATCTTTTGTATTCTGTTGCTGATGCTCGCATCTATGGTTCTTGACTTTTTTCCTATGGTTTCTATCTCCAGAGTTATCTTACTTTGGGTTTTCCTTATTGTTTCTACTTCCCTTTTTAGATCTTGGATGGTTTTATTCGATTCCATCACCTGTTTGGTTGTGTTTTCCTGTAATTCTTTAAGGAATTCTACCTGTTTAGCAGTGTTTTCCAGTATTTATTTAAGTGAGTTATTAATACCCTTCTTAAATTCCCCTAACAGCATCATGAGATATGATTTTAAATGTGAATCTTGCTTTTTGGGTGCATTGGGGTATCCAGGACTCACTGTGGTGGGCGTACTGGGTTCTGATGATGCAGAGTGGTCTTGGTTTCTGTTAGTATTATTCTTCCATTTGCCTTTGGCCATCTGGGAATCTCTGTATTAGATGTTCTAGCTTTCTCTGCCTGGAGCTTGTTCCTCCTGTGATTCTTTAGCCTCTGTCAACACTCCTGGGAGTCCAACTCTCTCCTGGGTCCCAGTGGTCAAAGCACTCTCTGCAGGCAAGCTCTCATCTTGCAGGGAAGGTGCATAGAAGTCTGGAGCTCAGATCCCCCTCCTTAGTCCTGGGGTCAGAGCCCTCCCTGGAGGCTGACTCCTCTCTGGTGAGGAAGGTGATCAGGGTTCTGGTTCTCAGTTCTGCCTCCTGGCTGAGGATGAAGGCCCAAAGGGACTCTGTCCAAGAAGCTCTGTTGCTTCTGCTGCTCATGTGCTCTCCTCCGTAGACTGGTCTCAGTGATCCCAAGATCCTGGGTGTGCCAGGGCCTCCTGAGTTCACGCCCAAGCTGGTGCAGGGCTGCACAGACAGGAATAAACCCCAGCTGCTAGATTGGGAGGGTTTCCTTTGTCACTATTCCTGCTGGCACAAGTCCCTCAGGATTTTTGGAACAGATGTTGCATTCCACTTGCCAGTGATCTCATGATCCTGGGTGTGCGAGGGTGCCTGCAGCATGGAGAGTCATCTGAGGACCTTTAGACCCTCTGCTGAGTTCGCTCCCAAGATGGCACAAAAAAAGCAATTTTTTTTTACTGGCTCTAGGAATTGATTGGTAACAAAAAGATTGGTCATTTTTTGTTGTTTTTGTTCAAAGCTGTCTTTAACAGGATGACAAAAATTCACAGCATAAATAACTGACATAGTTCCAGAGTTGGATATTTTATAGCAAGCAAAAAATAAAATAAAATAAAATAAAAATAAAAGAGGATGATGCAAGAATTTGCTTGTGGCTTGTGTTGATTTCATTTTAAAGACATATTCTGTATGTAGCTACAATTAAACATTGTCCTCTAAGACAATGTCCTTTTTGTACAGCTGATCAAGAGTGTTCCAAAGTTGGATAGTTTATAGTGAAAGACCCCTGTTCTGGGGAGACCCTCGCTCAAGTCCTGGGATGAGCTGATGCCACAATAACTTGAGAGAAACGGTTCTTGATGCAATCTGCATGAGGTTTAATCAGGAAACAGCATGCTGAGTTCGAGCTCATAGGAGATCGACCCTCAGCAGTTGCAATTGAGGGTTTTTAAAGGAAAAAAACACAAGGAAAGGGGAAGGTGAGTAAACATCATAAGGGTGGGGATGATGTATTGCAGCTCATCTCTTACAGAAGGGTTACAGGCTATCTTTGGCGAACATTCTTGGTGGGGAAGTTAAGTAAACATAAAAATGGGGATAATGTATTACAGCTCATCTCTTATGGAAAGGTTACAGGCTATCTTTGGCAAACTTTCTTAGTCCCTTACACAATGAGTCAGGAGCCAGGGTACATCGAGATTGTGATAAACCAGTTTTAGTGGTCATCAGTTTCTCAGGCTGAAGGCAAAAGAACAAAGAACTCTATGCTGGTCTTTGTTTCTAGGGGTCTAAGAAACACATTGAGTTGGAGGCCTTACAATAGCAAGCAAAACATGAATGAAATGATACGAGAATTTGCTTGTGTTGAATTCATTTTTAAGGCCATATTCTGCATGAGGCTACAATTAAACATTGTCCTCTGAGACAATTCGTTATTGTACAGGTGATCAAGGGTGTTCACCAGGATATGAAGTCCTATAAATTTCCTGTTAGATTCTATTTAGAAAAGGCTATCAGAGAAATATAGAACTTAGAAAGAAATTGTCCACATTTTCCAGAACCGGCAAAAGTTTGACGCTTTCCATTGCAAGTACACACAAATTCTATTCTCTGTTAAGGATATATTGACATTTTCATAAATAGCAGTTAATCTAATCTAGCTATTTGAAAGATGATATTTTTTACAGGAAAAAACATAAGCTTACTTGAAGAGTTAAATGATTAGCCTTTCAAGTGAGGTTTTGTCAAACAAGTAAAATAAGTATGGTTAATATATGTTAGTCACACATATAAATGAATGTGCATATATGATTATTATGTGTTTTAAGTATACTTAAACAAATGATTTCTAGAAATCAAGCTGTCAATTTAGTCCTGCTGAGATTTTAAAATTACAATTTTCTTCAGTGTGCAATTTCTTCAAAAACACTCTAGATCCTTTGTACATATATAAAAAGTATTTACACAGCATTGTTGCTGTAGTCATGTGTGAAACTTATCTAATTAGAAGAATAATGATTCCAGGGTCAACTCCAGGATAATGGCAATTTCACAGTCTAACTCTTTAAAAGTGCCCCTTTTCTCTCAGGCCATCTTGTAGAAGACAATAATTATAATTTTATACATTTAGAAAAGAAATTACTTCAGATAGAAAACTTTGAAGAGAGGACTGTAAAAATAATCTATGCCAGTATAATATGGTCACAAATTGCCTGGTTCTTGCTAAGGGGTAGGTAGCTTGTGCTCTTTATAGCCCCTCTGGGAAATACTCAGATTCATTTTATTAGACAACTTCATTATTCACTGTAGATAAAATCCTAGATAAAATATATTTTGTCTAAGAAAAGTACACATTTACAGTATTGAGGACACATAATAAAAATTTCACATTAATAATGCATTAATAAAGGATATTTAATATTTTCCACTGTATGCTATACTCTAGGTTACATGTTTTACATGGATTTAACTCTCATCATTGCATATTATCTTCAATACTATATATATGTGAGAATTAAGAAAGTTCTATTTATTACTGTATTTTCTCCTCTTTTAGGAGGTAATTAAAGCTAATAATGTTTAAATTAATGACCTGGGATCACAGCCTTTAAACAGGATGAATCCAAGGCTTTGTACCTCACTGTAGTAACATATCTGGAATTCCTCATATCTGCTAGAGCTCTCTTTCTTATTTCTGTATGTGAAGCAACTGGTTTTGTGACCCATGACATTGAGTTTCCTTATCTGTAATAGTAGAAAATTCTAACATCATTCTCTAATAAGGATACTGAATGATTGAGTCAGCCTATCACAGAAGGGAATACTTAGTAGGGAAAAACATTTTCATTTAGCTGTCAAGAAGCAAAGACTGTAGACCACGAGAAGGCAGAAATGAGTAAACTATCTATCTATCTATCTATCTATCTATCTATCTATCTATCTATCTATCTATCTATCTATTTGTGTGTGTGTGTGTGTGTGTGTGTGTGTGTGGCTGTCTGTCTATGTTTTTATGCTAGTTTACATAAGGAATATGATTTGATATACATGTAAATACATGATATATGTATATATATGAAAACATGTTCATATGTACATCATATATGTACATAAACATACACATACATATATCTCATATACATATATGTCATACATGTATACATATATACACAGACACATGCACAACATTCTTCAAGCAAACTCTTCTCTTACAGTAGGCCTCAATTTCTAACATTTTCAGACCAACTCAATGTAGTGCTATCAGGGTGGCACCTAGTCTTTCACAACTGAGTGTGTAGAAAACATTTGAGTGTTTTATCTGACCCTGTTATTATTACCATTTCTAGTTTAAGTCACACATTAATTTAAAGTAGATTTCATAACAAAGTGTGTGCTCTGTCTGCTGTTAGGATCCGGCTTCACAGTTGCTTATAATTTGAAAAACATTTATGTTACAAATATTGATCAATCTAGGTGTGATAGTCTCCTTATAGCATACCATCTAGAAGTCAAGATTCTGAGGATTATTTTACTTTTTCAGTCTTATTTACCTTTATTCTTCTTGAAAAGAATATTAGCATTTTTTGCATTCTCGATTGATTTATATAAAAGTAACTTTTTGTTTGTTTGTTTTGGTTTTGGTTTTTGTTTGTTTGCTTGCTTTTTGCCTGTTGTAATTGTTATCTTGGAGGCTTACTGCTCAGTCAGCTTACCCTTTCTGGTTCTTTCTGAAATCTGACTTTTGATTCAATTCAGCAATTCTGGCATAATGCCTCTTCAGTCTGATTAATTCAATATGACTTCTCTCGGCTTCTCACTGAATTGCTCTGCTTTGCCTCAAACTAACTCTGGAAATTGGTTTTACTTCTCTGGCTAATTTTTATTTCTGGCTTCATGGGCCTCCATTAACCTGAAGTGAAGTGCATGAACTCATGAAGGAAATCAAATTCAGTGCACTGCATTCACTGCACTGACTCCCAACTGACTAACCAAACTGACTGAACTCAAATGAATGAATACAACTTACTTACCCTCTCTCATAACTTGCTCTGAAATAGCTTTTCTACTGAGAATTGAACACATCCTATCTCTGACTCATACTGTGAAAACTTTCTTTGATTTTTAATTTTTGTCTGCTGCTCACTTAGATGTCACTTTGGGATTAACAGGGTACACTAAAGGTTTCCAGGCAAAGGGATTAATGGGTTATAACTAAGGTGTATCACCATTTAAGATGACTTACCCTAACATAGAAAGGCTTTGGATGTGACCAGAGCAGCTGACTTATAATTCCTCTGCAAATTGTGTAGCCTCTATATGTGTTATTTATACAATTCTACTCTAGTGTTCCGTTGACGTCAACCCATGCATTAATTACATTTTGTTGTGATAAAGTACTGTGATCAAAATTCACCTGTGGTAGAAAGACTTTATATTGGTTTACAGTTATGGGGGTGTCAGGGGTGTCCACAGTGGCAGGGGAGTCATGGCAGCAGCAGGCAGTCCAGCAAGAAGCTGAGAGACCAGATCTTCAAATACATGAAGGAACAGAGCGAGATCAAGAAGTATGGTGATGCTATAGACTCTTTAGGCCTTTCCCCAGTGACATTTTCTTCAGCAGGTCTTTACCTGTCATAGGGTTAGCATTCTCAAACAGTATCATCAATTAGAGATGATATGAGCCTCATCAAATGGATGAGCCTCAATCAAATATAGCAACCCAACTGTCATTCCTTGTTAGAGAATTTGACAGTTCTTTTTATCTAGTAGTCTTCCTATTTTTGATGCTTCATAACTTAAAATTATGTAGAAATCTGTTTTTAATGGTACTGCCTTTATTAGTTTCTGTTTTTTCCAAATAGTGACTATTTTAAATAGGCTTACTTTGTTATCATTTTTTGAGAATGCAGCATGTTATCATTTAATAGTTCCATCTAAACTTGGTGTATACCATTTTTCAAGTAGTATAGTAGTTTTTGGTTTTCTATTGGGCCTCATACCACCCTTGAATAGTATATGATTCAAATGTAGTCTAAAGCTCCTTTTCCCTTCACTGATTCAGTGATGCTCGAAAGAATCTTCATGACTTCCTCATGCCTTTGTAGGAAAAGTCATATTTTATAGTCTGTCTCCTCCTAAAGACAGAATAGATTGAGTGTAGTGATTTGGTGCTACTTTGGTCATGAAGACTATAACCACACAGAACTCATGTCAGTGGAAATGTTCTGATCTGCATCTGCATACCTAAAACCAATGGTGATTAGGTATGTGACGATGCACATGGCCGTGCAAAGTGAAACAACTGATTCATACTTTCAAATGTTTAGCTCCTTGAAATTTTGTATGTAGTTAACTGCTTCTATAATTTTGGCTACATTCATAGAACTTTACACACCACTGAAGCCTAAAGCTAAAAGTGCAATGAGCTAAAACTTAGTTTTTCAAACAGTTTGTTGTAAGCTCATCCTGTAGGAAACATTCTGAGACCATGTGTCCAAATTCTTTTTTTGTTTGTTTGTTTGTTTTTGTTTTTTTGAGACAGGGTTTCTCTTTATAGCCCTTGCTGTCCTGGAATGCACTTTGTAGACCAGGCTGGCCTCTAACTCAGAAATCTACCTCTCTCGGCCTCCCAATTTAATCTGCTGGGATTAAAGGCGTGCGCCACCACTGCCCGGCTTCCAAATTCTTAAAAAGAAATTGTCCACAACAAATGATAATTTTTCACAATCTCATACACAGAGTTATATTTTTAATCTTCTTTTACACAAATAAATCTCTTAATTTTGTTTAATATAACAGTCTGTGTTCAATGCATTTCCTTTCTAATTAAATTCTGTTCTTGCTTTAAACCTTAAGCTTAGACTGAAATACTGACTCCTTGACAACCTTCTGTGAGGCTTGACACAAAATGAACCTTTCTCAAAGGCACTCTATTAACCTCTCCTTCAAGCAATGTAGCAGAACATATGGTTTACAATAAGAAAGGGCTTGCTTAAATCTTAGGTGCAACTCTTTGGTATTTTAAATAAGTCAAATCATTGCTGGGTCACCCATTTCTCCTTTGGAAAACCGTGAAAATCAGTACTCACTTATTATGATCACAACACAATACACTGATATATATTATTTTATAACCTTACTGTGAATTTATCATTTTCCTATGATTCATGATGTTGAAGATTTACATTCTTTTAGGAGTTAATATTTTTAGCCACATTGATACCCTTCATATATCCTCCTAATAACTATGAACACAAACAAGACATTTTGCATACCATGTGAATATGGAAATACATTTACTCATGAATGTAGCTTTAAAAATACTGAGAAATTTCCAATTCAGTTTTCTCAGATGAAGGCAGAATTCTGTCTAAAAGTACCAGAATTCGTCTTGACTATTTTTGAATTAAATTAATGTCACAATCTTACTTTTTACCTACATCACTGGTACCAGATCAGGTTGGTTGGCTGCTGCACTATGAATGCTGTCTCTATTAGGAAGATTCCACATTTTAATGTTAAACTCATCTAGAGGATATATTTTGATATTTGTGCTGTTCTCAGGTATCCAGAGATTTCGGTCCACAAAGATATTGACAAGACTTTGTAGTTATCAATTTCATCTTGAAGATGTATTTTATCCTGGCTTTCCAGTGTTTGCATAATGGAGCTCTGTATCCACATAAATAGTATGAAAAAAGTCACATGGTCTTTCTAGTTGTATCTATCACACTGACCTCAGGATCTTGAGAGAAAGAATGAAGCTTATAAATATGGTCAAATTATATAAGAGAATGAATTAGTGAAATTCTTCCTCTTTCTTTAATCATTCAGGAATCAAGCAACATTGTTTTAAAACAACTGTAATATGCATGCCAAAAGTAAAGCATAAAGCATGTCATGTTTTTCAAAAATCACTGACCATCTAGCTATACCCTATTTTTTTCAAAAAAATAGGTAGTTGATGGTAGTATTAGATGCTGTCATTCAGTTTGCCAGAGACTTCTTAAATCAAGCCTTTGTCATAGAATGATTAAAAATAAAGATTGTCTTGCCATGGGAAAATATTTTTTTTTTGGTCTCATGAGCAGAATCATTGATGATAATGAATATTCATCTAAAAAGTAGTGAGTCACCAAGATATCTCTAGTCATAGCCTTAATCCACAGAGCAAAGTTAAATGACATGGATGTCAACACACCAAGCACCTAGTGAAAAGAGCTTCATTGACTTGATGTTTATTTTAATTTATTTATTTTATTTATTCACTTCTCAGTGAATCTTCTATTTTTCAATAGTTAGTGATTAGCTCAGAGACACAAACTGCTCTGTGGGGAAAAATAAGAGAGTTCTCAGCCCTAAGTGAAACATGTATGCTACATGCATCCTTCAAATTCTCATTGAACTTTCCAGATGGCAGAGAAGAAAGAGTGTAAGAGCCATGGTTGGTGAATGTCTACAATGAAAGAGCATCTTCCAGACACAGCAGTTGCAAGGATGAACTCATACCGGTTGTTAAAACATAGACAAGTCTGACAACAGTTCCATCTGAACCTCATCCCAACATGAAGGTGAGTTTACCCCAAAGTTACAGGTCTTGAGAAATAGTTATTGGCAATGTATAGGTCTTGGGAGAGGGATTGACAAGTTTCTGTAAGAGGATAGTGCTGCTTAATGGACTGTATTTCCTCAAAGGGGCAAAAACCCAAGAAAATATGTGCAACAGAAATTGTACATGGTCAGCGAAAAGAAGAGGAGGTGCTCAAATATGGACTAAAAAAGAAAACGGAATTTATGGGGAAGGAGTGGAGAAAGAGCTGAATGTGATCAAAATACTTTATAGAAAATTTTCAAGATCTGATTTTAAAAAACAGTTTAACTTTATAATATAAAGATGTTTGTTATGCTATGTATCCATTTTAATGACACTTTGCAATAAAATAGTCAAAACTTTGAACATAAAGAAAATACCAGGGAAATATTTAATTTAATTCTTAGACTTCAGAATCCCAGATTTTGGAATTGTGATATTATTTATTGATGGTGTTCCCTTGAATAAGTATTTTAACTTTCCATTTCTGTTTCTGAAAACAGGAAATGACTGACAGCATGACTATCAAGGTGTTTTTAGACAACCAGTAGTTCTAAGCATGGAAAATACATAGCAAATATATATCATGTATTATGTTTAAAAATGCATTTTCTATTTAAAAAGTCCTTATCTTTACATTAGATTCCCTTTTATATATTATTTGAGAATAGATTCTGGCAATTCTAACGTGGATCAGTTTGAATCCTATGGGAATTATTTTTTCTAATTTTTTTCATATATTTTAAGGCATTTTTATTAGGTATTTTCTTCATTTACATTTAAAATGCTATCCCCAAATACCCCTATACCCTCTCCCCGCCCTGCTTCGCTACCCACCCACTCCTGCTTCCTGGCCCTGGCATTCCCCTGTACTGGGGCATATGATCTTCGCATAACCAAGGGGCCTCTCCTCCCATTAATGGCCAACTAGGCCATCCTCTGCTACATATGCAACTAGAGACACAGCTCAGGATGGCAGGGCGGGGGATGGTACTGTTTAGTTCTGTACTGATAAGCAGATATTAGCCCAGAAACTTAGAATATACAAGATACAATTTACAAAACACATGAAACTCAAGAAGAAGGAAGACCAAAGTGTAGATACTTCGTTCCTTCTTAAAATGGGGAACAAAATACCCATGGAAGGAGATACAGAGACAAAGTTCTGTGCTGAGACATAAGGAAAGACCATCCAGAGACTGCCCCACTGTGGATCCATCCCATATACAACCACCAAACCCAGACACTATTGCATATGCCAGGAAGATTTTGCTGACAGGACCCTGANATAGCTCTCTCTTGTGAGGCTATGCCAATGCCTGGCAAATACAGAAGTGGATGCTCACAGTCATCTATTGGATAGAACACAGGGCCCCTAGTGCAGGAGCTAGAGAAAGTATCCAAGGAGCTAAAGGTGTCTGCAACCCTATAGGAGGAATAACAATATGAACTAATCAGTACCCACCAGAGCTGTGTCTTTAGTTATGATTTTAACCCACATGTTCATATGCCTTTCAATTCACTTACGTTCACTGGACTGTTGTTTCTTCCTGGATGCTTACTCACTGTTGTTTTGTGATCTCCTGCCCCTTATGTGATATGTCACTCATTGCTTTGTTACTCTTTTTCAAATAATCCCTGTATGATTTGAGCTTATGTTATATTTTACAGCAATGACTCAAAGACCAAGACCCTGATTTTAAGCGATTACTCAAACATTTTCTGTACTAATCTTTCATTTCTTACTCTTTATTAAGAAGAGACAGTGAGGTTTGGCTCAGTAGGAACACTTGTAAGTGTTGGGGGTGGGTGAGGGAGAGGGGGGCAGGAGAGAGGTCCAGAGAGCCAGAAGAATGAATGGACATATATGGTTACCAGGGGTGAAACTGTGGATGAGGGAATCTTCAGAAAGTTCCAGAGACCTGGGATATAAAAGACTCCAAGAACTCAATGGAGGTGATCTTAGTTGAATGTCCAACAGTGGGGAGATGGAACCTGAAGAGACCACCTCCAGAAGTTAGACAGGGCCCCGAGTAGAGCGATGGAGACAGCAGCCAACTTTCAATTATTTAGTGGATAATGTTTCCATACATTTTCAATATTTCATTAGAAACATAAATTTAGATTTTCAAAACTCAAACTTAATTTTAGTAAGTATCATATCCAAGCACACATCCTGATGCTTATATGTTTGTTCTATATCTCACATAGAATGGTGTCTCGTTGGTAATTGATCAGTATTTGCCATTGCAGCTTTCTGAATAAACTAGAATGTGTCTGATACAGTAGTCATTTGTAGTTGGATTTCTTTTTAAAACACTGCCAAGATACTGTGGCTTCTCACAATCAACTTGATATAGACACTTGAATGGAAACACTCATCTTTATATCTTTATGACTAAGAGTTTAATGAGTAACTATAGTTGGTTGTTGGTCCAATATTGACTTGAAACAAATGTACAAATACAATTTGAGACACGAATCAAATGCAGCGGAAAATGGCAGGAGCATAATTGTCTATGGATGCAACAGTTTCAGTATGTGATTGTAAAACATCTATATTTAAAAGTCAAATAAAAAGAATATTGCTCAATATAAATGTAAATAATGAATGCCACAAAATACTACTTGATATCTACACTTTGTCTTTTAATATAAGCATGTATTTCCCCTCCCTAGGGAATTATTGTATTAACAGAATTGCAATGGTCCTTTTCCTTCTTCTGGTAATGATAAATCTGCCAGACCCTTGGTAAGTACGTTTTTAAGTCTAGCTCTGGAACTGAGGTATAAACCTTGGTCTCTTTCCCAGCCTAATTTCTAACTGTAGAGTTTTGTGCCACACAAAAGCTAAACCTGAAAATACTGCCCAGTTCATCATTTGTACCACATGCAAATGTCCAATTCAGAGCTCATTTCTTCAAGAATCTAATCTATAGAAAGCATTTCAATTATGACTTTACAGAACTGTATTGAAATTTCCTGTGCCACTTTGTTTTTAGGTATTGCATAGACTGATTATATATGTATTAATGTCTAGGATAATCAAAATACCCAAAACTTTTCTATAAATTGAAATTCAGTTTGTCATATCCTAATAGAATATAATTATAGTATGCCTATATCATAAAACAATAATACTAGACAAAAATATTTTGTTGTTAAAGTTGTGTCATGCTCCCTAGAACAGAAAATAACAGTTAAATTTAAAATTTAGGTAGAAAAAGAAAGGTAAGATGATAAGGTCAACATTAAATCTAAGATATAAAGTACAGTAGAATATGAGAGATTCCCACTGAACAATTGACTTATAAATTCACAGCACAAAGATTTCGCTGAAAGGACCCTGATATACCTGTCTCCTGTGAGGCTTTGCCAATGCCTGCAAATACAGAAGTGGATGCTCACAATCATCTATAGGATGGAACACAGGGCTCCCAATGGAGGAGTTAGAGAAAGTACCCAAGGAGCTGAAAGGGTCTGCAACCCTATAGGTGGAACAACAATATGAACTAATCAGTACCCCCAGAGCTCGTGTTTTTAGCTACATATGTAGTAGAAGATGGCTTAGTTGGTCATCATTGGGAAGAGAGGCCCCTTGGTCTAGCAAAGCCTCATAGGAGACAGGTATATCAGGGTCCTTTCAGCGAAATCTTTGTGCTGTGAATTTATGTCAATTGTTCAGTGGGAATCTCTCATATTCTACTGTACTTTATATCTTAGATTTAATGTTCCCCTGTACAGGGTGGGCAGAGGTTATAGGGGACTTTTGGGACAGCATTTGATATGTAAATTAGGAATATATATAATAAAAAAAGTTAAAAAATCCACAGCACAACATTGGGATAGGATGTATGAGTATTTACATAGCAGAGTAAAGCAGCACCTCTCCTTATCATTCTAGCCTTGCCTTATGTATGTGGGCTTTGGGAAAAGCAGTCTTGATTAAGTAAGGGACTGTTTTGACTTGTTCATGATGGCATGATGGCCAGTGGTCAAGGAGAAAAATTAAACACTCTAAGACATGGAGTTTTCACACAACAAGATAAACCCAGAAGAAACTGAATGTTCTGTTAGCCAGGGAGCTCCAGAAAGCATTCCAGCTCTGGAAGAAAGGTGTGTGGTGTGTTTTCCTCTTCAAAGACACCACCCCTTGCATTTAAGATTTGTAAAACTTAAGTGGATAAAACCTCTATCCCAATCAGATGCAATTAAGGATTCTTGTTTGATGAAGTCCAATTTGTATAATAAATAGACTTTGGAAATTAGAGCAAAATAGATAGTTAATTATTAAAAATCAAATCAGATAACTAAGTCAAGTATTTGAACAAAATTATCTTAGGGGAAAATGAACTGATATTTTAAGTTTTAAAAAGCCAATTATAAGTGGTAAGAAAAAATAGTTTGATGAACTGAGAATGCCTTCTAGATTAGACAATTATTTCTAAGAAATGAAAGTTCTGTGCATGGATGTATTTTAAGTTGACTCTTTAATTTTGATTCATGATAGATATCAGTATGCTTTAAGCAGTGTATGTACAAGGGTAACACGACTTCAAAGGGAAGAATCTAAGACTAATTTGCACTTGAGAAGAGGCCCATGAAGGACTTCAGTCAATATAGAGAACTTCATTGTATCTCTTTGCTAAGTATTTGATATATGCCTTTGGTAGTTTAGTCACATATCTCATTTGCATGAAGAGTTTTTCTTAAATGTCAGAAGCAAGATATGACAATGAGTATTCTCTTTGATTAACATGTTCAAAAATTTGCCTGACCTTAAATGAAGATGTGCAATAATCACTCACTTCAAAAATGTGAATTTTGTCTTTATAAATTAAAAAGAAAAATCCACACTGACAATTGTGATCACAGTCCTTCACATTGTATATATTGACACAGTGTTATCATTTAGATAGTTCTTACATTGATACTGCTAAAATTTACTTCTTAAAGAGAATTATTGGCATTTTAAGAAAAAATTCCTTTCTCTTTAGTGAAATCATGAGTTACTCCACACTATACAGCAAAGTCTATTTTCTAAAAGTAATAGAATCTATAATAATATGACAGTAATGAAGATATTTGCTTATGGTTGCTGAAAGTTTGACTTTAACTATAATTAAACTATTCATACTGAGCAAATACATACATATGTACATAAATTGTTCTTTGGGCGATAGGAATCACACTCAAGTATATATTAGACTATAATTAATTACAACCCTAGTGGTTCTTAATGAACTATGAATTCATATAGATATATATTTAAATGTTTGATAATAATTTCCATAAAATGTTTTCATATCATTAAAATATAGTGTATTCAAAGGTCATAGAAATGGTTGTCACTATTGTGTGAAGTTTATTGAGTAATTACTTAATCAGTGAAATAATTCTTTATATTTTATACTGACATTCCAATATTCCATTAAGTTCTTTAGGACATGGTTATTATTGCTACTATTCGCTACTTAAAAGGTGATTAAAATTTGACAATCTTTTCCCAAGTCAGTTTTCATTGCTTGATTTTTGAAGTGTATCCATTTTCATCTTGTAAATAGAAGTAAAAGAATGAAGTAGTAGTGGAGACTGTCATTGTGCAAATAATTTTCTATTTGTTCTCAGTTATTATGTATTCCTACACCAAGAATGAGATGGTAAAATGAATCTCACCTCAATGCCCAAGTAAAACTCATGAGTAATCTCAAATCCCTCTATTGTTCCTAATGATAGCTTAATTAGGTTTGGTAGTTTGTATTCTCATTACAAAAGTAAATTTATGCTTCCTGGTAGCACTATAAATCTTTAAATGTGATGAAGAAAATTACTCACCACTTTTATTAATTACAAAGGTATATGCTGCCTAACTCAATAAACAGAGTTAATACAGGTTCCCTTTCACTTTTTTTTGCAGTGAAGTCATAATATGGAAATAATACTGTTTCAAAACCTCCTACTAATATCATGTACTATCCATTTATTCTTTATTTTCAAATATCATTTATTCTTTCTCACTTCTCATAATTTATCAAATGTTATTGGAAAAAATTTCATCATATATCTATACTTAAGGAGTACAGAGAAAATTGAAGTTTTTTCCATCCAAAATGTTTAAAAGGATGGTAATAGTTCATGGTAGGAATAGACTTGTCTGGTGTCATATGTGTTCATGGCAACACCACATAAGGAACTAGAAAGCACAGAGATCTCAAAATGGAGTAACCTATGGTAGTGATGAAAAGAGATGGTGATTTCCCACTTCAGCTTGAGAAACTTTCAACTTTATTCAGTTGGTTTCTCTGCAGGTTCCATTTTTAAAAGTTCATTCAAAATGATATAAACTTAAAGAGATCGAGTGCTATATGCTACCTTTCCTTATTAAGTTACTGTTCAATATCGTGCTTCAGCAATATTGTGAGAAATGTGAAATGAACGAGATTTTGGGTTAATGATACAGAATTTAGGGGTAGTTTATTAGGGTCAAAATTTTATTTTGAGGATTTACCATCTGTGTTGTCCCGGTTGAATTTTTGTTTCAGTTTCCTTCATTGGAAAAATGCTAACAGTAAAAGGTTCCAATATATAATTTGTGAGAAAATGAAGAAAATTACTATAAAATATTCTAAATGTCATGATTGATAATTGTCTGTTGATAAAAATTGCAATGTGTTTTAAAAAGTCTCTTTCCATAGAAAATTGTATCAGCTACAGTGTAAAGAGAAGATGTGAAGGTACCTATTGACTCCTGTGAATTCTCTCACTACAGATTGCCACAGTTTTCTCAAATCTGTTGGGTTACAGAATCTAAGATCCATAAGCATATTAAATCTAATATGGTACATTCCTGTCTTGTTTTTTGTTACAATAAAACTCTCCTAAACAAAACTAAACCATGACTGAATGCAGAGTTAAATTATAATTTCTTAAGTTGTTACATGTGACAAATTGGGCAATGAACGATCAAATCATAATACCCTTTTATTTTTCTTTCCATCAAATTTTAAAATAATTTTGAGCATATAATTTCAACATTTATCCATTTCTTTTCTCTCTGTTCCTTCTAAAACAATAGTTCTCAATGTTTGAGAACCTTCGGGGCATATCAGATGTCCTGCTTATCATATCTTTACATTAAATTCATAACAGAAGCATTGCAGTTCTGAAGTAGCAATGAAATAATTTTATGGCTTACTACAACATAAGAATCCACATTAAAGAGTCTCAATATTAGGAAGCTTGAAAACCACTAAAAGGGCTTTCAACTACCTCCTTAGTTCTCTTACAAAACCTCACCTTAACAACAGAAACCAAGGCTACTTGATATCATCAGAACCCAGTTCTCCCACCACAACAAGTCCTGGATTCCCCAACACACTAGAAAAGTAAGATATGTAGTTAAAATCATATCTCATGATGCTGATGGAAGATTTTAAGAAGGACATAAATAATTCCCTTAAAGAAATACAGGAGAACACAGGTAAACAGGTAGATGTCTTTGCAGAGGAAACAGAAAAATCCCTTGAAGAATTACAGGAAAACACGACCAAACAGGTGAAAGCATTGAACAAAACCATCCAGGATCTAATAATGGAAGTAGAAACAATAGAGAAATTACAAAGGGAGAAACTCTGGATATATAAAACCTAGGAAAGAGAACAAGAGACACAGATACAAGCATCACCAACAAAATACAAGAAAGAGAAGAAAGAATCTCAGGTTCAGAACACACTATAGAAAACATTGACATAACAATCTAAGAAATTACAAAATGCAGAAGATCCTAACCCAAAACATCCAGGAAATCTTGGATACAAGAAGAAGACCAAACCTAAGGATAATAGGTATAGAAGAGAGTGAAGATTCCCAACTTAAAGGGCCAGTAAATATCTTCAACAAAATTATAGAAGAAAACTTCCCTAAATTAAAGAAGGAGATGTCCATGAACATGCAAGAAGCCTACAGAACACCAAATAGATTGGATCAGAAAAGAAATTCCTCCCATCACATAATAATCAAAACACCAAACACACAAAACAAAGTCAGAATATTAAAAACTGTAAGGGAAAAAGTTCAAGTAACATATAAAGGCAGACCTATTTGAATTACACCAGATTTCTCACAAGAGACTTTGATCCTGGGCAGATGTCATACTGACCCTAAGAGAACACAAATGCCAGCCCGAACTACTATATCTAGGAAAATTCTCAATAACCATAGATGGAGAAACCAAGATATTCCATGGCAAAACCAAATCTGCACAATATCTCTCCACCAATCCAATTTTCAAAGGATAATAAATGGAAAAGTCCAACATAAGGAGGGAAAATACACACTAGAAAAAGCAAGAAAATAATCTTCTTTTAACAAACCAAAAAGATGATAGCCACAAAAAGAACATAATTTTAGCAACAATGAAAATAACAGGAAGCAGAAATCTTTCATTCTTATTATCTCTTAATATCAATGAACTCAATTCCCCAATAAAAAGACAAACTAACAGACTGAATATGTAAACAGAGCCCAAAATGTTGATGCATACAGGAAACACACCTCAGGGACAAAGTCAGACACTATTTCAGAGTAAAAGCCTGGAAAAAAATTCCAAGCAAATGGTCTTGAGAAACAAGCTGGAGTAGCCATTCTAATATTGAATACAATCAACTTTCAACCTGAAGTTATCAAAAAATAATAATAAGGAAGGACATTTCATACTCATAACAGGAAAAAAATCTCCCAAGAACTCCTCTCCATTCTGAAGATCTATGCTCCTAATGCAAGTGTACACACATTCATAAGAGAAATTTTACTAAAGCTCAAAGCACACATTGCACTACACAATATAATAGTGAGAGACTTCAACACCCTACTCTCATCAATGGACAATCATGGAAACAGAAACTAAATAGAGACATGGTGAAACTAATAGAAGTTATGAACTGAATGGATTTAATAACTATATACTGAAATTTTTATCCTGAAACAAAAGAATATAGCTTCTCAGCACCTCATGGTACCTTCTCCAAAACTGACCATACAGTTCACCATAAAACAGGACTCAATGAATATAAGAAAATTGAAATAATCACATGCATTCTATCAGATCAGCAATAACTAAGGTTGGTCTTCAATCACAACATAAACAATAAAAGTCCCACATACACGTGGAAACAGAACAACACTCTACTCAATGATAGTTTGGTTCAGGAAGAAATAAAGAAAGAAATTAAAGACTTTAGTTTAGTGAAAATGAAGCCACAGCATACCCAGACTTATGGGACACAATGAAAGCCGTCCTATGAAAAAAACTCATAGCTCTGAGTGCCTCCAAAAAGAAACTGGAGAAAGCATAAACTAGCAGCTTGACAGCAAAACTAAAAGCTCTAGAATAAAAGGAAGCAAATTCACCCAAGAATAGTATACAGCAGGAAATTATCAAACTCAGGGCTGAAATCAACCCAGTGGAAACAAAAAGAAGTATGCAAAGAATCAAGCAAAGTAGGAGCTGGTTCTTTGAGAAAATCAACAAGATAGATAAACCCTTAGCCAGACTAACTAGAGGGCACAGAGACAGTATTCTTATTAACAAAAGCGAAAATGGAAATGGAGGCATTACAACCGAAACAGAGGAAAATCAAAAAACCCATTAGATCCTACTACAAAAGTCTATACTCAACAAAACTAGAAAACCTGGATGAAATGGACAATGTTCTAGGCAGATACCAGGATCCAAAGTTAAATCAGGATCAGATAAATGATATAAACAGTCACATATACCCTAAAACAACAGAAACATTCATTAATAGTCTCCCTATAACAACAACAAAAATCCCAGGACCAGATGGGTTTAGTGCAGAGTTCTATCAGGCCTTCAAAGAAGAACTAATACTAATATTCCTCAAACTATCCCACAAAATAGAAACAGAAGGTACTCTACCCAATACATTCTATGAAGGCAGTTACTCTGATACCTAAACCACATAAAGATCCAACAAAGAAAGAGAATTTTAGACCAATTGCCCTTATAAATATTGATGCAAAATAATCAATAAATTCTCACAAACAGAATCTAAGAACACTTCAAAAAATCATCTATTATGATCAAGTAGGCTTCAGTTCAGGGATTCAGGGAGGGTTCAATATATGGAAATCTATCAATGAAATCCACTATATTAACAAATTCAAAGCAAAAAAAAACATATGATCATTTAAATAGATGCTGAGAAATCATTTGACAAAATCCAAAACTCCTCATGATAAAAGTCTTGGAAAGATAAGGAATTCAATGCCTGTACCTAAACATAGTAAAAGTAATATACAGCAAACCAGTAGCCAACATCAAACTAAGTGGAGACAAACTTGAAGCTATTTCACTAAAATCAGGGACTAGACAAGGCTGTCCAGACTCTCCCTACCTATTCAATACAGGACTTGAAGTCCTAGCCAGAACAATTAGACAACAAGAAGAGGTCAAAGGGATACAAATTGGAAGGGAAGAATTCAAAATATCACTATTTGCAGATGATATAATAGTATACATAAGTGATGCCAAAAATTCCACTAGAGAGCTCCTATACCTGATATACTACTTCAGCAAAGTAGCTGGATATAAAAATAATTAAAACAAATCATTGATCTTCCTCTAAACAAAGGGAAAAAAAGGCTGAGAAATTAATGAGGGAAACAACAACCTTTACAGTAGTCACAAACAATATAAAATACATTGGTGTGACTGTAAATAAACAAATGAATGATATGTATAACAAGAACTTTATGTCTCTGGAGAAAAAAAATGAAGATCTCAGAAGATTGAAGATCTCTCATGTTCATGGATTGACAGAATTAATATAGTAAAAATGGCCATTTTGCTGAAAGCAATCTAAAGATTCAATGCAATCCCCATAAAAATTCCAGTCAATACCTTACAGAATTTGAAAGAGTAATTTGTAAATTCATCTGGAATAACAAAAAAACATAGGATATTTAAGACTATTCTCAAGAATAAAAGAACTTCTGGTGGAATCACTTCCCGGACCTCAAGCTGTACTACAGAGCAATTGTGATTAAATACTGCATGGTAATGGTACAGTGACAGCCAGGTAGATCAATGGAATAGAATTGAAGTCCCAGAAGTGAACCCATACACCTATGGACACTTGATCTTTGACAAACTTGCTGAAATCATAAAGTAGAAAGAAGGTAGCATTTTCAACAAATGTTGCTGACTCAACTGGCAGATAGCATGTAGAAGAATGCAAAGAGATCCATTCTTCTCTCTTTGTACAAAGCTCATGAGGTTAAATTATCAAGTTAGTCATGTGATGAGAAAGCTAGAGCTTGGAACAAAATGCTATCCACCTGGTCCTAGAGAAAGGAGTTCAGCAAGATAGTGAGTTTAAACAAAGTGCTCAAGATTCACATAATTAAAATCCTCAGGTATGTCACATTTAAATAAAAAGCTGCTAAACACTCTAAAAGTGATAAACTTAAGATTTTTTAAGAACTATTGTGGATGTCAAGAAGTGCTTGCTGATAGGAGCCTGATATAGCTATCTTCTGAGAGGCTCTGCCAGTGTCTTAAGAATACAGAGGCAGATGCTCACAGCCAACCCTTAGACTGAGCAAGAGGTCCCCAATGGAGGAATTAGAGAAAGGACTGAAGGAGCTGAAGGGATTTGCCACCCCATAGGAAGAACAACAATATCAACCAACCAGTCCTTCCTGAGTTCCCAAAGACTAGACTACTACCAAAGAGTACACATGGAGAGACCCATGGCTCCAGCCACATATGTAGCAGAGGATAGCCTCAATGGGAGGAGATATCCTTGGTCCAATGAAGACTAGATAGATGTCCCAGTGTAGGGGAATTTGAGGGCAGGGAGGCAGGAGTTGGTGGATGAAGAAACACCCTCATATAAGGAGAGGGAGATGACATAGGGGTCTACGGAAGTGAGGGAAACCAGGAATGGGAACAACATTTGAAATGTAAATAAAGAAAATATTCAATAAAATAAATAAAACATATTTTAAAGAACATTTCATATTTGATATTATATGTACTGATGTTTATGCATTTATTGAAACTATGAGCTTATTTTTTCCATTTATTCATTTATTCATTCATTCATTCGTTCGTTCATTCATTCATTTTACCTCCCTCCTCCTGAGGATCTCCCCACAATGGCACATCAAGCCTCTGCAGGATTAGGTTTATCATCTCCTACTGAGGCCAGACAAAATGACCTCATAGTCTCCACAGGGAGCTGTCCCTAAGGTGTAACTTGTCTGAGGAGCTTTGTTTTCCTCCTCCTCCTTCTCATCTTCTTTGTCTTCCTTTTTCGGATGTTCAGACATCAAAAATACAATTCTCAAAAATATAAATTGTACAAAATACAATTGATATACAGTTTCTCTGTACAGCAGTCTTGGCTGTCCAGGAACTCCCTTTGTAGATCAGGCTGACATCAATTCATAGAGACATGCATGCCTTTGCCTCCCAAGTGCTGAGATTAAAGGTGTATGCCACTACCACAGATTATAACATAAATATAACATTCATTTCTTTCTACTTCGTTCTCCAAATACTTTAATATACTCCTGCTTTCTCTCTATTAAATTCATAGCATCTTTTGCCATTAATTGTTGTTACATGAAAATATGTACATGTGTATATTACTAAATACAACCTTCTCAGTCTGTATGGTACTTGTGTGCATAAATTTTTAATACTGGACACATTGTATAGTATAACTATTGATGTGTTTTCTCTGGGGAAGTCTATTTAACCCATTCAGCATTGCTTAGATATTTGTCATTCTTAGTGTAGTGTTCAGCCCTTGTAAACATCTGCATATCTCCTTTGGCATGTCTATCGGTATCCTCCAAGTTTGTCTCATGTTTTGTCAGTCATTTTGGTGAGACTTTGTAGTTGTTGCCTCTGATATTATTAGCAGACGTCATCTCAAAACAAATTCTGCGATCATCTGGATCTTACCATCTTTACACAAGTCTCTTTTTCAGTGTTGCCTGAGTCTTAGGTGTGGAATATTTTGTAGATGTACTAGTGGGAACGGGGCTTTAAACTGCACATAGTTTGGTTGTAGTTCATTGTAGTGGTCTCATCTGTTGCAAAGAAAAGTTTCCTTGATGGAACAGTTATGACTTTACTTACCAGTGTGTATAAGGAGAAACGGTTAGATTGTTATTGGGGTATTTGTTGATTTAGTAAATTTGGTGTAGGTTCTACTCAAGTGACTGAGTAATTAGTTTAGTTTCCAGTAATAGTCATGTCTCCCCGTTGGTGATTATGTCTTAATTCAAATTAGAGAGCTATGAGTTACTGTCAAGGTGTCTTTGTCACTAGGGTACTCTTCGAATTATCATGCCAGCCTGGTTATTGATGTGACTCAGAGTGGTCATGACTGGGAAGTAGTGTTTGTTGCCTTTCTTCATTGAAAGCTTCTATGTCACCTTCTACTACCAGAAGAGATAATTCTCACAGAAGACACAAATACTAGTTCCAGTTCAGGGGCTTTGGTGCCTGTTCCTCAAATTCGTGATGTCTTCAGCAGTAGAAATTTATCTTCCACCTCTGTGAGGGACAACCAAGGGCACAGGAATGTACTATATATTTAAGTCATAAAAATATTTTAAGTGAGTAACCAATAGGATGAAGGCATATACATTGGATTAAAATAAACAAGGAAACCAATGACTAGACAAACCATATTTCTCTTATTGTATCCTTTAAATTTTTTTGTGATATTCCACTTCAGAATTTGTTTATGTAATATTTTTGGTGGCAGCTTCTACTGGTTGACAAACTGAATACTTTATATGTTTAGAAAAATTCTCTCAACCTTTCACTATTTCAGTGGCTTCTTAATTAGTTTTATCGTCATTAAATAAAGTGTAGATATTACAAGCCATTGATTTCACCAATGTGTAGTGGTGAAATGTTACCAAATTCAAATTGTGCATACTTCATTACACATTTTACTATGTATTAAAATATTATATACTGATTAGTGTATTACAATAAGTTAGCTAAATGTGAATTAAACATGTTCAATTTTCTTATGATGATATAATATATTCACCTGGTTGACATTTATGGAGTTTATTATCAACTTATAACACCTTAAGATTTTTAATAATTATCTGTTTCTCATGCTTTCTTCATGTATACTACATAATACTCTAGTGCTAATTTGAAAGATATTTAGAAGTTTGAAACAATGTAGTTGTAAACATATTTCAGAGATGAGTAAAGCCAAACGGAAGGCGATTCTTTGACCAAGGACATTTCACACACCCTCCTCGCTTTAGCAGTGATATATTTCTGTGTTGCACAGCTTTTCAACTTATTCAGGTATTTCTTGCTGTATAAAAACTTTATTTTTTTACTTAATAATTTTAAATCTTAGATTACTTGCCAAATGTACAATTTTGCATTAATAAACATATGAGTGACTCAATTAAATCCAATCCATTTTTAAATATGAATGATTAATAACCTCTTTGAAAAACACAATGTTCAATGGGGTTATGGATGTTGACGGCTGCTTACTTTTACATTTTGAACAACTATAAAGGATGTAAAGCTCATTCTCCAAAGGTTGTTAAACGGTTTTCTACACAGTAATGTAAAAGCAGATTTGCAGCACTCCTTGTAGGCCCTGGGACCTCAAACCACCCACTACATTAATCAACAGTGTATTTACATCTTAATATTTGCCCAAACAGTGGTTTTACAACTTCAATTATTTGTGGCAGGTAAAGCAACATTGAGTATGCTTGGTAATATCAGAATTAATAATAGATATGTTCTTTTAATCTGTTTGGAGGTTATGCTCAGTTTTGTAATAATACTTTTAATACATTGTACAGCTATTTCTGTTTGTATCATAAGCAAAGAATGAATAAGAACATATATTTAATTTTATATGCATATAGAATCTCAAGCAGGACACTGCTAATTCCTATTTAACAAAGGTCTCAGAATTATAATGTGTTATGCATTTGAAATGTTATTCAATGCACATAATGCAATTGTATTTATGGTTCTGTATAATATTATTCTGACTCAGAATTCTATGAATTTTTAATAGCTATTGAGTTTTCATCATTAGGGTAATCAAATAGGATATGGCATTTCTTTAAGAATAACATGATTTTAAAAACTGTTTATGCCAAAGTAAACTTTTACAAAATGGAATATTGTTGGACTAAGCTAATTTCCTCTTAGCATATATATAATTTCATCTTCTGAAAAGGAATATTAATAACAAATGTGTATCAAATATTTTCTGATTTTTCAGTTTTGAGCAATCTTCCTATTAAATATGACTATTTGAAAAATAGAAAAAGACCTTCAATGCAACAAATACTATTTTCAAGACCAGCTTATTGAGCAGAAAACAAAAGCATCCAGTGTTCTGTTCCCAGCATAGCCAATGTGGTTCTTTGTGCATTTTCTTTTCTATTAATTACACTGAAAAAATTCCTTATTTATCAAAATTAAGATCCACGGATGGACTGAAAATATAGATGTGAATACATGACAAAAATAATTTTTAAGTGACTGTTTCATTCTTTCCTTCCTTTATTCCTTCCTACTTTCCTTCTTTCCTTCTATCTTTGCTGATTTTCTCTCTGTTTTTTCCTGTGCCTTATGGTTAATGACCACCGTAAAATTATCAGTGTGGGAATCATGTGAAATGTAGGAGGCTAATATCAGCATTAAATGCAATGGGACTTCATGAAACGTATTATATATTTAAAGAGAGAAGTAGAAGCCTAAATACATTTATGAAAATAACAGCAAAAGAATTTCTAAAAGCAAAAGGAAATAAGTGAAAGTATACTGAGAAAATTAGGCAACTAAAGAATGCAAAGTAGGAGAAACATTCTTCTCAAGAGAAGAACATACCAGTTAATTACCAAATACCCACTTTTTAGTTACCAAAACATGCATGCATACAAGTAACAGCATACAGATTGAACAGGATGCACTTTAAAAAATGAAGAGTGTGTGAGTCTGTGTGTGTTTGCATGTGTGTATCTGTTTCTGTCTCTCTGCATCTCACACCCCTCTTTCTCTGTGTGTGTATGTGTACACATGCATAAGTGTGTATTTTACTCAAAAAACAATTATTTCAATGTACTTTAGAATAAAGATCATGATAAGCAGTATTCAGTATAATGAAATAAGCTCTTAAAGTTTAAAATGAATAAGAGTATATGGAAATATTTTTCTGTTCAAGGGAATTATAGTAAATTAATAATGGAAAGAAGTTAGAAAAATCCAAATACTCAACAAATTTTGCTTATGAGTTGGTGTCTCTATCGCTCCACTGAGGATGCCTTGTCAGATTTTATATCCCCAATGCTTTCAGTCACAGCTAAAGTCATCCTCATTGATTTTTGGACACTTCCCCATTTCAGATTTCTGTCATATCTTAGAAAGATTTCCCCCTTTCTCCTCCATCTCTGGTCAGTTTTAGATTTCCATTTATTTTCATGTCTATCTGGCCATTTCTCATGCCCCACCCCACACCTGATCCTCCCATCCCGTCTCCTACCCATTTCTCTCTCTCTATCTTTCTCCTATGACTATTTTCCCCATTCTATGTGAGATTCAAATATCCTCATATGGGCCTTCCTTATTGTTCAGCTACTTTGGGTTTGTGTACAATGGATATCCTGTATTTTATTGCTGATATCCACTTATAAGTGAGTACCTAACATGCATGTTCTTTTGGGTCTGGGTTACCTCACCCAGGATGGTATTCTCAACTTGCAGCCCTTTGCCTGCAAAATTCACAATGCCTTTGTTTTTAATAGCTGAATAATATTTCATTGTATAGATGTACCACATTTTTTAAATTCATTCTTCAGTTGAGGGACATCTAGCTTTTTTTCCAGTTACTGGCTTTTATGAATAAAGCTGCTATGAACATAGTTGAGCAAGTGTCTTTGTGGGATGGTAGAGCAACTTTTGCATATATGGCCAAGAATTGTATAGCTAGATCTTGAGGTAGAACTATTCTCAGATTCTTGGAGGGGGGGGGGAAGAAAAAAAGAAAGAAAGAAAAAAAAAAAACCTCCAAATAGATTTCCAAAGTGACTGTGCATGTATTCACTCATACTATCAGTGACCGAACGCTCTCCTTGCTCCACATCCTGGCCAGCATGTGCTATTCCTTGAGGTTTTTCATCTCAGCTATTCTGACTTGTATAAGATAGAATCTCGGAGTTGTTGAAAACCCTTTACAATAGCTATGCATAGTAGAAAATATCTTAGTGTAACTCTAACTGAGCAAGGGAAAAACCTATATGGCAAGAAATTAAAGTCCCTGAAGAAAGAAATTGAAGTCAGAAGATGGAAAGATCCCCCATGCTCATCGATGATTGTGATTAACATAGAGAAAATGGCCATCCTACCAAGAGCAATGTGCAGTTTCAATACAACTCTCATCAAAATTCCAAAACAATTTTTTTTTTACAGACCTCAACAGAACAATTCTCTACTTAGTATGGAAAAACAAAATGTAGTATGGGAAAAAGAATTCTAAATGATTAATGACCGTCTAGCTGATCACCATCCCTTCCTTCAAGGTATACTGCGGGTAATAAAAATGCATGGTATTGGTATAGGAACACAGGTTGATCAATGTAATTGAGTCACAGACCCTCACATAAACCTACACACCTATGGGCACTTGATTTTTGAAAAAGAAGGAAAACCCATACAATGGAAAAAAAAGAGCATGTTCAACAAAGTTGCTGCTCTAACTTTATGTCTGCATTTAAAAAAATGCAAATAGATCCATAATTATTACCCTGCTCAAAACTCACGTCTAAAGGGATCTAACACCTCAACATTAAACCAGACACATTAAACTTAATAGAACTGAAAGTGGGGAACAGCCTTGACCTCATTGGTACAAGAGATCACGTCCCAGACAGAACAGCTATGGCTCAGTCTCCAAAAAACGTTAGTTGACAATTGGGACCTCTTGAAACTGAAAATCTTCTGAAAGGCAAAGGACGCTCTCAATAGCAGAAAATTCCAGCCTACAGACTGGAAACAAATTTTCAACTCTATATCTGCCAGAAGTCTAATATCCAAAAATTATAAGGAACTCAAGAAGTTAGATATAAAGAACTCAAGTAACTCAATTAAATAATGAGGTACAGAGCTAAATAAAGAATTCTCTAGGGTGCTGAGGAGGAAGGGTTGGTGTGTGTGGGAATATCCTAGTAGAAGCTGGGGGTTAAAATGGGAAGGAGAATCACATTCGAAATGTAAATAAATAAAATAACCAATAATGTTTTTTGTTTTTTGTTTTTTTTAAAAAGAAAGAATTCTCAACAGAGGAGTATTAAATGGCTGAAAAGCACTTAAAGAAATATTCAAATTCCTAAATAATCAGGGAGATTCCATTCAAAGCCTGGCCTTATATCCATGAGAATTCTCCTCATTCAGCATCTCACGTTCTAGAATAAAAAGCATTGGCCAATTGTCAAGTTTTTAAATATTTAATTATTTTTATCTTTATGTAGTTATTCACTTATATTTTTGCTTACTTTGTATATTATATGAATATGGATATGAGAGTATGTACATATGTGTGGTATGCATGGAGACACCAAAGGACAATGTCTTCCTCTTTAAGCACTTGTGTTCTAGGTTGGCAAGATTGTAACCCAAGTCTGCATACATTCTAGCCTTTTGGTCCACTTCACTAATTCTGACTCTTTTTTTTTTTTTTTAAATACACAGGGAACAGGGTGGGGTGAGGTATAGGGGGCTTTGGGGATTGCATTTGAAATGTAAATGAAGAAAATATCTAATAAAAATGCCTTAAAAATCCAAATATGCATTAAAAGTAAGAAAAAAGATACATTTTTCATTGTTTTCTTTTTAAACAATAAAATGATTTCTAATTATATCATGCACTATGATATAATTATACTATTATATATATATATCAGTGCCTGTCCAGTAATCATCCTAGGCGCTTCCCCTAAGTAGCAGATGGGAGTGAGTACATAGAACCACACCCAGACACTATGCAAAAAGATACTCTAAGATGGACATCTTCATTGATTTTTCTCCTCTCAGATATTGGAGAATCCAGTGGAAGAAGTGTAACAAAGACTGTAGGAGTCAGAGTTGATAAAGGATATGAGGAGAATAAGGACCACCAAAGCCACTAAGCAGGGCACACACATGGTCACAGAGCATGAAGAGGCCAGCATGAGGCCTGTATGTATATAGCATATTTTCTATATATATGGTATGGCTGTTAGATTGCTGTTCTGTAGAGGTCCTAACAGTAGGAAGTGGTTTATAATTTACTCTTTTGTGTGCTCTTAAGATTCCTTTCATTATACTGGTTTCTTGAGGGTTTTCACTCTGTCTTACTGTACCTTGATTTGACCAATTTGCCTAAGGTGTCTTGGAGGCCTGCTCTTTTCTGAAGAGGAAAGGGAGAGGAGAGTAAGTCTTGGGGAAAGGAGAACAGAGGGGGTAAATAGGAAAAATGGAGTGATGGCAAAACATGGTCACAATGGATTGTCTGAGAAAAGACAATAAAAGCTATTTCAATAAAAAGAGGAAGTGCCAATATACCTTCTTCTCAGTTGTTATGATTAGGATTCATGAGACTATTCCCTAATTTTAACATAAAAACTAATATGCTCCTTGCAATTTTCATGAATTCAGTAAGAATTTTCTTTTAGCAAACATAATAGTTTTTTTTTAAATGTGTACAAAAATTCAGTGAATTAAAAGAGCCCAATAACTCCTAAAAACAATACAACAGAAAAACTCAAGGTACATGAAAGTACAGGACTTCATTAAATCTAGATAACAAAACAATGTGGAATAGAAAAAATAGACACATACATCAACAAAACTGCATATGGAGTGAATAGAAATGGAACTATTAAAATAGCACCAAATATATTTTTATCATAATATGAAACCATTTCAAGGAAAATTTGTTTTCATCAATTAAGAATTTTCTACTTAAAAAAAAAAAAAAACAGTGCATACAAAACTAAATAAACTAAAAAAACTAACTTCTCTTTTAGAGAACCCATCATTTTTCTAATGATCTCAAGGACCCTAAAGTAAACCTGTACCCTTAAAAATGGTAAGATAGGTAGGTGGATATGATGTAGTTTAGTAGAATGAAGGATGAGAATAGCTATTGGCAATTGCCAGGGAGGGACACCTAAACTATTAGTAAAGAATTTCTGGAGGCTCGGCATAGACAAACTTGAATATTAATATCTCCAGAGAAGTCATCCATTCCACACTGGGAACCTGGTGAATACAGTTGTGAATTTTACCTCCATCATGTTTACCAACTCCTTATAGCGAATAATGGACAGAAACCTCTTGAAGAATTTGACAGAGAGGTGAGAAAAGAACACTGTTGAAATATTTTTGACCATCTCTTGCTTCTTAAACCTTAATAGAAATTACTTTTCCAGTAACTGTTCAACTCTTGTTTTTCATCCAACTTTAGCTACCTAGGGGGATGATAATGTCCAATCCTGATTCCAGAGCCATTCAATGTTGTATAGAAAGTCTGGGATATGGAAAGAACTGGTTATGCACCTAACACATGCTGTCTATTCTCAGATATTCTACTACCAAGATGCTTATAAATATTACACAGTTTCTATTAGGTGACAAAGCACAGACTAGTTCAACAACAACAAATTGCCAACTAAGTTAAATTCAAATACAAAAGGCACTGTTTGCTTTAAGAAGACTTGTAAACACCAGCACAAGAGTCAAAGATCATGAGAGACTTATAAATATACATACACACACTATATATATATATATATATATATATATATATATATATATATATATAGAGAGAGAGAGAGAGAGAGAGAGAGAGAGAGAGAGATATCTACCTACCAAGCTCTACATCTATAATTTTTAGAGGCTTTAAGACTATTCTACAAATGATAGATCTTCTTTATTTTTAATTTAATGAATTCTTTCTTTTTTATTTATTTACATATCAAATGTTATCCCCTTTCCCGATCCCCCCGAATCCTCCTATCCCATCCCCCTCCCCCTCCCCTGCATTTATGAGGGTATTCACCCACCCACTCACCCACTCTTGCCTCTCCACACTGGCATTCCCCTACACTGGGGCATGGAGCCTTCACAGGACCAAGGGTGTCTTCTCCCATTGGTCCCAGATAAGGCCATCCTCTGCTACATGTGTCTGGAGTCATGGGTCCATCCATATGTACTCTTTGGTTAGTGGTTTAGTTGCTTGGAAGCTCTGGGGGTCTGGTTGGTTGATATTATTGTTGTTCCTATGGGGTGCAAACCCCTTCTGCTCCTTCAGTCCTATCACTAACTCCTCTACTGGGGACCCAGTGCAGAGTCCAGTGGTTGGCTGTGAGCATCTGTATTTGTCAGGCTCTGGCAGAGCCTCTCAGTAGACAGCTATATTAAGCTTCTGTCAGCATGCACTTCTTGGCATCTACGATTGTGTCTGTGTTTGGTGACTGTATATGGAATAGATCCCCAGGTTCTTCTAAAGGTGAAATTATATTTTTTAGTTTATTTAGCTATGTATATGTGTGTGTGTGTGTGTGTGTGTGTGTGTGTGTGTGTGTGTGTATGTAGAAAATTTAACAAAAAATATGTACTGGCAGCATACAAACTCAGATGGATCATGAAAGCAAATATATGTGAATTATAAGGACAAATCAAAAGACATTGTTAGGATGAGAGGGACTATAAGAAAAGTCAGCAATAACATAATAAATTCCAAAAGAAAAATCAAATGGAAACAAGACTAGAAGACTACGAAACAAGCATTTCCTAAGTACTATGAGAATGCAGCAAAAAAATGAAAAAAAGCCAAAGAAGAAAAACAAAACAAAACAAAACAAAATAAAAACTGCAAGAAAAACAAAAAACAAAACAAAAGGAAGCAAATCCTAACAGAATAATATTGGAAGTGACAGAAGAATGAAACAATGAAGCAGCCAAGCAAAAATTAGAATTTTTCAAAATTACAATAAGTTAAATATTCACAGAGTCAAGAAACTAAGAAAAGTTCATGAAAGGTAAATTTCTTAATAATTGCACAAAGGCATATTCAAAATACACAACCTCAAAAATAAATAATAAATTATCAGAAGGAGTCAGAATTACATATAGAACATTACCTATAGAATGAACATATGAATCACCTTTTGTTTCTCAGAAACTAGGAAAACAAGAGAATTGAATGGGATAATTAGATTGTTCAAAGAAACACTATACTATAATTAGTCAATGAGTAGAGGTATACTTCAAAAAAAAGCAAAACATAAAGAAATTTTTGGCAATACTTGAAGAAATCTGTTACCAATATGCCTGTCATAGAAGAGACTATAAAATTATTGTTTTTTAGAGAAAGAAGTCTATAGGACAAAAACTAATTTTTTTCTGAAAAACATAAGTAAGTCATAACCCCCACCACAACGTGATTTATGTGAAAATTAATGTGGGAACTAATTAAGGCAATAGTAGTAGAAAGGGAGAACTGATATATATATATCAGTGTGTGTGTGTGTGTGTGTGTGTGTGTGTGTGTGTGTGTGTGCATTATGGAAAGACCTGGAAACTCACACAAAACAGAAAACAAAATAATCATTAGTCATCAGAGATAAATGGAGAGAGGGAACTGGGTAGGAGACTTGGGAGACAGAGTGAAGACGGAAATAGGGATGTGCATCAGGTCTGGGGAGAGGATGGTCAGAGAAGGCTGGGACTGAGAAATGGATTCAGTGAGAGGCATCACTGGTGATAGCTGGAGACTTGGGATTGAGTAGGCTCCAGGAAGTCCATGGGGGTTACTCTAGATGAAATTCTACCAGCAGGGTATTTTGAGACTGAAGTGGCCACTTCCTTTAGCCTGGCAGAACTTCCGGTTCAGTGAGAGAGGGGAACATCAACCCACTGTGAAAACGCTCACGCTAAAAGTTAACCTATTCACAAGATGCACAGGCATAAACGTATAAGAGAGATAGTATAGAATGCCCAACAAATAACTGGCTCAACCTGAGACCCATACCACCTGAGAGAGCCAACCCCCGACACGATTAATGGTATTCTGGTATGCTTGCATTCAGAAGCCTAGCATAGCTCTCTCCTAGATGCTTCATCCAGCAGTAGATGGAAAGAGATGCAGAGACCAACAGGTAAACATCAGGTGGCGCTTGGAAGAGTAGGGGATAGATTTTAGCAATCCTGGGGGTGTCAAGGATATTATAAGGGGACATACAGAGTCAACTAACCTGGGCCCAGAGAGTGCTAAAAGGGACTGAACCACCAACCAAAGGGCATGCAGGGTCTGGTCCTAGGTTTGTAACAGATATGCAGCTTGGTCTTCTTGTGGGCTCCCTAACAATTAAATAGAACTTAACCTCATACCTACCTTTGTACATCTACATTTTAATTTTGGTTACTAGTCTCTTGTCAGCCAAACATGTTAGTCATATAAAGTCATTTATTCTATTTCCTCTGTACCACTTTTATATCTACAATGTGAAAAAGAGAGGTTCTAAATTTCTAAAGAAAAAAAGTGTATTACTATAAACCAATAGCTTTAAAACCTAGAATCTAATGGCAAATAACGTTGGATTAACAAAATTGTTACATTCTCTAAACTGGCAAGGAAAATAAAATGTATTAGCAAATTAATTGAATTATTCATGTTTAAGTATTTCTGAAATAATGCTTTTTATTGAGAGATATTGGAATCAAAATCAATAGTATTAAGACATTTTATTTTACTTTCCTTTTTTTTCATTTTTTAAATTTCCTTTTTTTTTTTTAACATTCCAGATATTGCCCCATCCTTGACTTGCCTCCCACAGTTCCTCTTCCCATTCCTTCTCTCCCTGTCTCCAACAGGATGTCACCATATCTGCCACAAACCTCCCACTGCTAGGCCTTCCCACTCCCTGGAGTGTCACTTCTCTCAGTGGTTAGGCACATCTCCCACTGAGGCTTACCAGGCAGTCTTCTGCTGTATATGCTGCAGGGGCTGCACACTAGCTTGTATATGCTGAGTGGTTGGTGGCTTAGTGTTTGAGAGATCTCAAGGGTCTATGTTAGTGGAGTTTGCTGGTCTTAGGCCAGAAGACATTAAAAAAATAAAATTGATGCAAGTATTATGATATCTTGAATGTTTGTTTATTTGTTTGTTTTTCAACACAGGGTTTCTCTGTATAGCTCTGGCTGTCCTGGAACTCAGTTTGTAGACCAAGCTGGCTTCGAACTCAGCAATCCACCTGCCTCTGCCTCCCAAGTGCTGGGATTAAGATATCTTGAGTGTTATGAACAAACAAACTGCATAAAATTTTGTGGGAATTGCCAATAATTTCTTAAGTTCTATTTATATTTGATTTTGGCATTAGCTTCAGAACAGACAGTAAACCACATTTATATCCTCGTTTCAAAAATATTTTCCTTCTCTTTATATTGATGTGAAAACACACCCGTTCCTTTCTTCTTAACCTTTACTGAGGTAAAATTGTTTGCCATGTCTTTTAGTGAAAATATCAATTTGAGAATAAAATATTGAAATAAATAAGATAAAACTAAAATAAAAATCAAACTTAACTGAAGACACATAGACTTTTTTTTTTGTAGCTGTCATCTAAGTTCTTATTCTGATACATGCCATGACAAATATAGATCTATAAATAGGTAATGATAATTTCAATTCAAATCTTCATTATCCATGTAAAAAGATGTATTTAGATACATGTAATTACAGCACAACATTTGGAGGATAGAGTCACAAGGATCTCAAAAGCTCAGTGGCCATCATACCTAGCTGCAATAAGCTTCCAGTTCAGTGAGTCTTGTAAATGCTGCTTTTACTTTCTCAGAAGAAGGGATGAAATCATAGAAAACTGTACCCAGACGATTTAGCTGTGCATAGCTTAGGCTTTTTCCAGTCTTTCTTTCTCTGTTTTATAGGGTTAGAAGCTTCTAGCCTTCAAACAATCTAATCTTCTGAGCTGACTGATTCAATCTAGCTTCTCTCTGCTTCTGACTGAAATGCTCTGCTTGGCCTCATAGTAACTTTGGCAGCATACTTTAATCTTCTGGCTCCGTCTCATTCTCTGACTAGTTCTGCCTTTACCTGTGTCTAACACTCTTTCCTCTCTTCTTCAAGTCTCTCAAAAAAGAAATCAAAGAAGATCTCAGAAAATGGAGAGATCCCTCATGATCATAGATTGTGGAAATTATAGTAAATATGGCCACCCTACCAAAGGCAATTTACAGATTCTATACAATTCCCATCAAAATCCCAATACAATTCTTCAAAGACATGGAAAGAGCAATTCTCAAATTCATCTAGAAAGGCAAAAAACCCCAAAATATCAAAAACAATTCTTAACCAAAAAAAAAAAAAAAAAAAAAAAAAAAGACTGCTGGGGGAATCTCCATCCCTGACTTCAAGCTTTACTATATAGCAATAGTGACTTGGGAGGAAAGGGGGATGCAGTTGGGGGAAGTGGAGAAGAGAGGTTAACCTGATCTGGTATTGGGTGAGGGAAAAGTACTGAAGCCCCGAGGCTCATCAGAACTAATGGAAACAAGCAATCTTGAGAGATTGGAGGTTGGGGGGACCCACCAGAATGCACCAGAGACCTGGAAGGTGAGAGACTCTCAGGACTCAAAGGGAGTGAACTTAGATGAAATGCCCAAGAGTAGTGAGAGGGAACTTACAGAGCCCATCGACCTTCAGCAGAATCTTTCTCTGATTCATCACTTTGTTTGCCCCTCAATTAGATATCACTTTAACAACGCATAGCTGCTTCATTTTAAAAATTAACCTTATCTTCAATGTTAAGGACTAAAAGTATGTCCTAAGTGCCTTTCTGTATTTCAGCAAGATCATAATATAATCCAGGGTGTGTCCTTTGCCAGAGTAGACATGTTGGTGAATAAAAATCTTCTATACTTTAAAGAACTCTAACATTTTTTATGAGATTATATTTAATATCACAGTCTTGTTCTTCAGATGTGTTAGGATACCTGGGTCTCACTGTAGAAGGAGAACTGTGTTGTGATGATGCCATATTGTATTAACTTCTGTTGATTATGTTTTTGCACTTGCCTTTAGCCATCTGGTTGTCTTGGTGTTGGCTGGCCTGCTTGTCTCAGGTGGGAGCAGGCATTCTGGGAAATGGGTAAAATTGTGTGTCTTAGGTTTGAGCAAGACTCCTGGGAGGTAGGTGGAACTGTATGTGTCAGGATATATCAGTGGACTGAAACAGATGCAGAGACCCATAGTAAAATATTGGATATGAAATAGTTGGGGGAAGGATTGAAGACCCTAAAAGGGAAAGTAACACCACTAGAAGACCAACAGAGTCAACTAACCTGAACCCCTGGGAGTTCTCTGAGAGTGAGACAACAACTAAAGAACCTGTACTGGCTAGAATAAGGCCCCTGGCACACATGTAGCAAACACAGAGCTCAGTTTCCATTGCTTCCTTGTCTGGCCTCAGTCAGAAACTTATCTGTCAGAAACTTGAGTGGACACATAGCTGCAGGGAGCACCCTCTCAGAGGAGAAAGGAAAGGGGGATGGTGGGAGGGACTCTGTGAGGGAGTAACTTTTGGTATATGCATATATACATACATACATGCATACATACATACATACATACATACATACATAAGATTTTCTAAGTGAGAAAATATGAAAATAGAATAATTCACTTTAAAAGCTATAAAATAGTTTCTTGAGGCAAAGATCTAAATACACACATATATTTAAGTACATACATGTACCATGCAGACATACAACAATCACTGCATGCCAGGTTCCAACTTTGGCAAGAGTCAGGGGTCTTCAAGGGCTAGGGATACCTCACAGGCAAATAAGGAGAAGCATTAATTGAGATACAATACTGACAGGCTGTTCTTGCTGTGAGAGCCCCTGCACTCAGAAGTCAGGAATGCTCATATATACTTGACTCAGCCCCAGTCTTCTATTGAAATCATACAAGGCAATTGGGATACAAAGTTCATAGGGGGTGGGTGGGGTGGGTGGGTAAATATTCTGTTTTCCTGTATCAACATTTTCTGGTGATGCAGAGTAGTACAGATTTAGAACAGAAAATAAAGGGACTGATACAATCTCAAACATAAAAGTTTTATAGCAAGCACTATTTTTATATCTCCAGACCACCAGTCTCCAGTGAGGTTGGGGCAGCAGTATTGTGGTTAAAGTCAGTATACTTCAGACATGTGTGAGACAGTATGGTTTCATAAAAGGACAAACATGATGTCATACTGCTGACCTTACAGTCTTTGTAATTTTTTGAACCCCATCTGTCTGTCTACAACAACATCCTCATTTAACCTGTATGGAGAATGCCTAGTGGGGACTGGCACCATCGTCCCTGAACCCAGGGAACTAATTGTTGACTTTCTAGGAAATATCTGTATGTTATTCCACGTTCAGATTTGTAATAAAAATGTCCTGTTTTTATTATACAGAATTGAGACTATGACTGGGGGCTCAGCTGCAGATTTACAAATTTTTGCCCATGGCTCTAGGTTACTTTCATTTCCACTTAGAGCAAGTGACTGTAACATACATTTCTCTTGAATTCATGAACAGCCTTCACTTTAATATTATTGGTAACATCTAGTTTCTGGATATCAAGAGGGCTGTTACTAGGTCTTGCCAGGTCACCAAATACAGGTTCAATCAAGGAAGGAAGAAAGAGAAGGAACAGTAAATAGATAAGGAGAATGATAACTACTAAGAAAAATTACAGAAATAACGTTGTGAGGTGCTTGTGCCTAAGAAGCAGTCCTTGGGGCCTCTCAGTACTCATACTGTGACCCACAATAGGCCTTGTGCTCTGAAACACGATATCCCCAGGCACCTTGAGCTTAATATGGGGTGTCTTTAACATCCTGGGACACATACACACACACACACATACACACACACACACACACACACACACACACACACACA
>NC_034608.1:67395169-67418705 GCF_900095145.1 Mus pahari
AGAGAGAGAGAGAGAGAGAGAGAGAGAGAGAGAGAGAGAGAGAGAGAGAGAGACCAAGTTTAATATTCAAGTAACGCAAACCTAGGTCCTTCTCAGCTTTTAGTGTTAAACTGGTCTCTGTAGATTGTTGACAGAATACTTAGACAGATTATGTATCATCTCCAATAGTAATAAAGAATCATCTTTGACTCAGCAGTAGTTTCAGAGCATAAATTTCTTAAAAACTATCCTAAAAAGTTATATAACTTACATAAATAGATATGCATATATTTTATAATGTTATTTTCACTCATCTCTGTCCAACAAAACATAAAAATTATAAACTGTGTTTGAAATATATACATATATATATATATATATATATATATATATATATATATGTGCAGACGAACCTCACTTGGGTCCTTGATCCACGAAACTCGAAAGTTGGGTTCCGGTTACAGGTGGGCAAAGGAGTCAGTGAAAATGGGGTGACAGATGTGACACAAGGGAGTGTGGATTTGAATGTAATTTGTCAAATCGAGCATCAAACTTTTTATACAGAAGAAAATAGGTGACACACTAGCAAGGTACAATGAGGTTACCCGATTCTTACAGGAAACAGAGGAATGCAAACACTGCAGGACTGGCAGGAACCAACTGGGATAAAAGTCAATGTTATCAACTGGGTTCAAAAACACCTCCACCTAAGGTCCACTTAATCTTAGAAGCCAGGGGCAAGGGCTTCCTGTCCTTGCCATAGTTCCTATTCTAGTCTATTGTATAGTCCACCTCCCCCCTAGGCCACTGTAAATACTTGTGTATGGGTGCAACTCAGCTATCTATAGTTCGAAGTATCTACTCTGGTTCCTCCTTAGATCACAAACTTCCTTCTTCCTAGTTGAAATGTTTTGTCCTTCCTTTACCATTGCAGATGCACTGGTATGCCTTTTTTTTTGGGCTGTATGACTCCTGTTGAGAAATCTTGATACTCTTAGGAAAGGTCAGTTCTCATTATGATGAGGAATCACTTTTCTTTTGCTAAGTTTGAAGGACTACTCCTCTCAGCATCTCCCTCTGACTGTTTTCTCTTTTTAAGTAGACATTTCCATCTGTTTTTTTTTTCTTTTTTTTTTTTGTTAATGTCATTATTTAGTTCAATAATCCTTGTTCCTTCCTTTATCTCAGTTCCTCCTGGAATACCTATAATGTAGAAGCTGATTGATTGATATGTCTTAGAAGTACTGTAGGCTTTTTTTGTTGTTTTATTCTTTTCCTCTTTGTTTTTATGCTGCATATTTTCTTACCTCACTTTGAGCTCACTGAGTTTTTGCCAGGTTCCCCTGTTATGTAAATCGTTATTAGATTTCTCAGTTCACAAATTTTATTCTTCACTCCAGGACTTTTTCTTATGTTTAATTGTTTCAAAGTTTCATACATGCATGTGCATTTTCTTCAACTCCACAACTCATTCCAACCCCTTTGAGTTCTCCTCTGTCTTCATTTAACGTATTCCTCCCAAATTCATGATCCTGTTTCTAAAACTTTGTGTCTACTTAGTGCAGTCAGAAAGTGCATGTGTATAGGAGCATGTGCTGTGATCTTTCAGCGATCATATTCCTAAAGGAAACTCACTTCCATTCCCCCATATGCTCTCAGTTGCAATTAGCTCCTCATGTGTGGGTAGGATTTCATGAGTCTTTGTCCCATTCATCCTGAAATTTATCTGGTTTGTGTTGTGCAGGTCATGTGAAAGTAGTCATATTTCATGTGTGCAACTGATCTGTTGTGTTAGGAGGACTCTAAGTTATAGTTTTCAGCTCCATTCATATTCCTGTGAATTTCTTTCTTTCTACATCTAAAATTTGCATATGTAGAAATATTTGCATCTCTCTCTCAGATATGAACCTGGTAAAGAATGTCCTCATTGTGTCATTTACCTCCTTGTTTGAAAAATCGTGTCATTTGTTCTTTAGTAGCTTCCTAGTTTAGTAAGCTCCCATTTGTAAATCTCTGGTCTTAATGTCTAGGTTAGTGGTGTCCTGTTCAGAAAGTCTTTCCTTCTGCTTATAAATTGAAATGGATTCTCTGCTTTATCATGTCTTATGCTGATGTCCTTGGAGTATTAGGAGTTGAATTTATGCAGGGTAACAACAAAGAATCCAAATTCATCCTTTTACTTCATGTTATCTAGTTTATATAGCACCATTTGTTGAAGATGCTGTCTTACCTCCACTCAGTAATTAACTCAGTAATCAAAAAGCCATTTAAATGCATTGGTCAATCTTAATGTTAAAAGACTTGCTTTTACCTAACAAGCTCAAGTATTGCAATTGTCACTTATGGAAAAAGATATTGTAAGTCAATATTAAACCATGTTGGTCAGCTTTATTTTGAGATGTGAACCTCTGTCCGATCATTCTTCTTTGAAGCTTATGCACTGAAAATGATAATGTCAGCTCGAACATCAGTGGTCCATATTCTGACTTTTCTGGTTCCTCATCCTACCTGCTTATGTCAAATAAACCATGTGGGAAATTTGTGTTGGACACAGGCTCTGAACACCAAGAACACTTTGCTTGAAATAATTCAAATTTGCAAACAGAATTCATCAGATATTTCCAGCTCTCTCCCCTAGGAGTCATCATTTTGAGCATTGTCCTGTTTCCCATGCATGAATGATACTGACATTTAATTAACTTTTTTAAAAATTAAACTGAGGAAGGAGTTGACAATCCTATATAATTGGGCCACCCACAAAGCAGATGTGTCTCCACAGGAATAGCTGCAAAGACCTTTGCCCTGTCAGTCTGTCATAATCAAAGCTATTATTCTTCAGTCTTTATGTAATTCCATGCCTTTTGATATTTCAGGCTCTGCCTCATTTCACAGTTTATCATATTTTGCTGGCCTGAACAGAAACAGAAATGAGCTAGAGCTCACTGCTGTGTACTATACCCACTTTCTGGAATGGATCCTGGCTTTTAAAACATGACAGGAAGGAATCCATTTTTAAAAGTTAGGAAATTGATCTCTTTCAGTTCAAGGCCACTTAACTCTACAGTCTTTGAACTAAAGAAAGCTGAAGGCAAGAATAATCCAAACAAGACAGAATAGTTGGGACAACCTGATAGCAGAAAAGATAGGAATAAAGTAGAGAAAAGTTTACCCCATTTTCTGTGAAAATTATTTCTGTTTCCATGATGTGATTGGTTGACTATGGAGTAACATAGGAAATAAAAGTTAAACATGCAAATTTATTGAAGATAAAGAGTATGAAAGAAAACAAGAAGTGGAGGAAAAGGACAATAGACACAAAGTCAACAAAGAAAACTTATGAAATTTAATTATCAAGAGAGTTGAAGAAATCAAACCAGAACAAAACAGAAACTGTGGTTTATTTCATAAAGTTAATGTATAGTCAGTTAATCATCTAATTCAAATACAAACTAATACAAAGTAAATAACATGTTAAAATAAGANTGCAACACAATAGAAGCAAAAAGAGAACTGGCCTTATGACATTCTTAAACCAGCGGGTAATTTAGATAAAAACAAACAAGCAAAAACAAAATAATAACATACAATGTGTATAAAGGAAAGCTTATATACAAATAAATGAATAAAATCCAATTAAGTATAGGATTTTGTTGATGATGGACAGAACTTACAGTTTAAATTTCAGGAAGGGAAGAAATTTTAAATATTCTTCAAAAATCTACATTAGCGCAAATGAAAGGTCTATTCATAAAATAAAGGGAAAACTAGAAACAACTGCTATAGACCATTGTCCTTGAGTCATATTATATTTAATTCTGACAAATAGAGTAAAGAAAGAATCATTTAGATTACTAATAAAAAGTTAAAAAAATAAAAAATAAAAAAAATCTACAAAGGATTCATGAGTGTAAATCAGCACAGAAGAACAAACAATAACAAAAAAAGAAAAGATAATAATTTTCACAAGCCTTCTGGAGTGAGGAAGGTAATGGTAAGGTGCAATCTAGATTATTTTCAATGACAGCACTATAGATAATAAACGTATACTTTGTATGTAACTTTGCCTTTATTCTTAGAATCAGTTCTAGTTAACGTACCACATAATACATAGATGTTCAATTAGACCACATTCTGTATGTGTGCTTCTATGTGTGACTGCCAGTCAACCAACATAAAGATAATTTCCAGCAGCATGAGAAGTGTCTCTGTGCTCAAAAAGGTTACCTTCCTCTGATCTCTCAGTAGCATCTTGGTTGGAGCAAAAGCTGAGTTCAGCATGAATCAATTCTTTTAGCTTTGGTTTAGACCATGTATGTGTGCCATATGCAATTTGGGCCTTGACAATTCAAATCAAAGCTTTGTATACTCTGTACCATCAAGCTTAAAGCAGTTCTTTAAGGTGAGAGATCAGCTATGACCTTGCTGATGATCCTTCACTTCAAGGTTCTGTTCTCTTATATGTCATACGACATGAACAATTCCATATGCTTGAGTGTTAGGCAGTTTGCCACTACTATAATAACCAAGATTATCAGTGCAATATAAGGTCTTATTTCAGTCTATAAGCATGTTCATGTTGTAGAACTTGATCAATGGCCTCCATTTCTCTAGATCTGTTGTTGCTCATCATAGCAGGAATGCAGATTGTCTATTACTGCTGGGTAAAAGTCAACCCTATTTCTGAAACTTCATGCATAGAATTGGATTAGAAAAAAATGAAGGGATCTTCATAATGGAAAATCATTAAGATATCTGAAATTATAATTACATTTTAAAATATTGAGTTTAGTCAATTCCATTGGTATAAATTTGTTCTAGAACATGAAGATTTACATAGCTCTTTTATTATATTCAATGTAAAGCTACATTATGCTGCAAAATTTGGAATCTTGTTAGATGATATGCCTCAAACTCCATTTTCCTCATCTTTTTTGTAGATCTTACATTTTTTTTCAAAATCAGTATTTTAAAAAATGAGATAATTACACAAACATCTAATTTGGGAGGAGTTAGCACTTCAAAAATTATATGGATTCTTTTCTACTTAAGGTATATGTAATCAAACTGCATGCCTTATTTTTCTTCACATTTCTGGAGGCAGAGGAGTTCTGTCCAATTGTGAAATATGTTCTTCCCAGAATTCTTTGCTCCATTCTAAGAAATTCCAAAGTTTTTGACTTAAAAAGCAAGACAAAACCCGACTTCAGTCATCCTCTCTTCATACTTAGGCTATTGGAGCATGGAGTAGGCTACAGAGCTACAGTCACTGAATATGAGGAACATAATTCATTTATTTGACTTTTTAAATTTTTGTTTATTCATTCTCAACCCAATATTAGTCCTTCTTCTCAGAGCACCTCCCCCCATGCCAGTCTTCCCCCATTCCATCTTCCCCTTCACTTCTGAGATGAGGAAGACCCCTCTGGGTTTCATCTGCCCCCTTAACACAACATCTTCTATAACTACCCCATCCACTACCCCTACCCCATAACCCCACCCTACTCCTACTTTTACCCCTATCCCACCCAACACCTCCTCACACATTAAGTTGCTTTGGTATAGGTGCATCCTCTCCCACTCAGGCCAGTCAAAGCTCTGGTTCCACAGGCTGGAAACAAGCTCAGGGATAATACCTACTCCAGTTTTTAAGGGACCCACATGAAGACCAAGATGTCTATGTGTTACACATGTACAGGAGGCCCCAGTTCCAGCCCAGGCTTGCTCTTTGGTTGGTGATTCACTGTCTGAGACAATAGTTCAGGTTACTTGACTTTTCTGTTCATCTTCCTATGGATTTCTTGTCCTCTTTGGGTTCCTTAATCTTTCTCCCAATAATCTTCTGTATTAGATGGATTCCTGACCTCCATCTAATATTTTGGTGAGAGTCTCTGTGTCTCTTTCCTTTGGGGGCTGGGTGGAGCCTCTCAGGGGACAGTTCTCATAGCTCTCCAGTCCCCATAACTCAGTTTAACTTGGTATACCAAGAAGATCTCGCTCAACAGCTTACTGACATAGCATATTCTTAAAAGAGAGGTTTAGTTATGAGTGTCCTTGAAATGTGCATGCATACACAGATCTGCTTGCAGCTTGTACAAACTGATTTTATATAATGAAGTTGTGTGAAAGCATATCCCTCGACTGACAATTAAAGTGGTGACATTTTATTTTGTGGGCTACTCTGAAGTGGTATGAAAACAAATGGCTATACCTCCAACTGGAATTGTGGAGTTTATGTTCTGGATTTTCTAATGTCATTTAGACGAAGAGGTCATGCAGATTGGGTTTTGGGTCCTAAATTAACAGTGCTCCTCCTTAGCATTTTACTTCCAATGATGCGAAGTGTTCTTCCGGTCCTTTGTTTAATTTTTGTGGGGTTTGCTCTTCTGCATGTCATCTGTCTTCTGAGCTCCTGTCAGTGATCTATGGGGTAGCTGATTGCTCTTGTCAGCCTACTGTAAAGCTCCAATGCAAAGCAACACCTCTGAAGTATAGCTCAGGCAAAGCAAGCCTCTGATGTGTTCATTTACCACCCCTCCTTGGCTACACTCTATTACTTTCATCTTATGTGCTATTTTATAATGTGACCTTAGTAATAAAAAAAAAATCCTACTTGAATTTTAAGTGGTAGTTAAGAGAAAGTAATGTTGTGAAAAAGGAGAGAGAGAAAAAAAAAAGAAAATAGGTTTTCATTTTAAGGCATTGCTTATTACATACAAGAGTGTTAATCACAACTGGAATGAGAATTTCAAATCTCAACAATATAATACATCAATGCTCCTGAGATTTTGGTGAGAGAAATGTGGTTTTGTATTTTATAGAAAACATAACTTGCTTGATAACCTTGTTTTCTTTGTTATATAAATTATGAGCACATATATTCTTACTTATTTTCTTCTTGACTTACTATATAGTTTTATGGCATTTTATATGAAATGACTGCCTGATATTAAATTTTTTCTCACACAAAAATGTGAGTGTATATAAGAATAAATGTTCAAATAGACTTCATGAGTTCTTTAAAGAGAATGTCTTTTAAACAGTTTATATGTTAAAACTTGAAAATTGAGTGTTTGTGTCATACAAACATACAGATAAACACAAGGTATATATTGATAGAGATGTACATATAAATCAAATTTGATTAAAATTTTCGAATGAACCTAAAATATGTTGTTAAAATAGTAATGTGATTCTTTCTTCTTCTCTTTTATTTTTTCATTTCCCCCTCAGCACTCTAAAATTTTAATTGTCTTTCTTATCACTGCTTCTGACCATTTTCTGGCAAATATCTATACTGTCCAACCTTAATTATATACTATGTGTACTTCCTGCAGAAATAGAAAAGTCTATAAATGGGTCTTTCTGTTAACTGATTAGGGTTGTATCACATTGGGGTGTAGAATCCTGAAGTTGAGATCTCTAGAAAGATCTTAACAGAAATCACTCTTCTGTACTGTGTACAAACAACAAAGAAAACCAGGAAGACAACATCTACCAATTATAAAAATGATGAAACCTACAGTGATGCCTTCTGACCACAGGTTTCTGGCATCTAGCACTTACTATAAGTTACGTAGTGATTTTAGACACATAGGCCATGTTATTTTGAATACCAACCGGTGTAGAAACCTCACCCTAATGAGACTTTGCAATTGTCTGGTTCAAAGAAGAAAATGATAATAGATGAGCTAGATTTCAAAACTTAGTGGGAAATGTTCTGGAATTTCACATGGCTTCTTTGTAGGTGGCAGAAATGTCAGAATATAAATGGAAAATAGATAAAAATTAACCAGATTTAGTGGTGGAAGGAAGGGATACTAAAAGAGAAAAGACTATCTTTCTCCCAGATACTAAAGAGAGAAAAGACTAAACAGATATCTTGTAAAATGTTGAAAGCATAGGCTCCACTTCACTGAGACTGGGCTGTATAAAGCCTTTTTGCAATTTGATCTTCTTGGGAATTTAAATGTATGATACATAAGACAATAGTAAGTTGATAGTATAGAAGTTTTGGTTAAAATATATAATATGTCATATGTTTTAATGGAAAATTTAATGAAGTCTGATGAAACGTCCGTTCTTGAATTCCTTGTCCGATGTGTAGAGCAAAAAGGAATGGAAGAGTGAGGGAAAAGAAGGTAGAATATTGTAGAACACCATGAGAATTTGCACATTTAACTTTTTTGAAGAAAAAGAAAAAGATAGAAGGACAGAAAGAAAGGAAGAGACAGAAGGAAGGAAGAGAGTGAAAGGAAGAAAGAAAAGGTGAGTGGATGGAAACTCTGAAGATACGATGTTTTATTAGGAAGTCAAACCATTTCTATTTCTTGACTAAAGCAATCAAGAGCAAGATTACCCTTATATCTGAAATATATATGAAATTAAAAATTAAGAGATTTAAGGCATGTGAGGAAAGCTGGGAGTGGGAACTGTGTTCACCTCCAAGGAAGAGTTCACTTATTTGTTGACCAGTGTCATATTGTCAGCCCTGAAATCAGACATTCAAGGAACATTATATGGACAGATAGACAATGTTTAAGAATATATGTGGACATGCATATATGCATTCCATAACAATAATGAAAACTGCCCTTTATCTGAAGGATGGTGGAAAGGGTTGTGTGGGAAGGTTTAAGGGAGGACAAGCTTTCACAAAAAGATTAAGACAGTTGGCCTTTCTAAATTTTACTTTTAAAATATAGTGAAAAGGGTAAAAAAAAAATTCTTATCTTTAGAATTTCAAGTAATTCATGTGTAAATGAGTCAAATATTTTCATTAATATGAAATAATAAGAGGTCCCAATTATTTAAATTCACAATCACCAATATCATGTATCAAATTTTGGAAGCCACACTATAGACATTTTATCCTTTGAGAAGAGAGCAACTGAAACACAACAAGCTATTGTCTTTTTTTAAAATTGGATATTTTCCTTATTTACATTTCAAATGTTATCCCCATTCCTGGTTCCCCCCCCCAAAAAAAAAATCCCCTCCCCCTCCTCCTGCTCACCAACCCACCCACTCCTGCTTCCTGACCCTGGCATTTCCCCACACTGGGGCATAGAGCCTTCACAGGATCGTAAACTGTTTAAATAACAATTTTAATGCTAGTCATGTCATTAAACAACTACAACTAGTTAGAAATCATTGTGATCTTTACCATCATGGGAAATTATTCAATTTGCTATGTTAATACCTTTACGGTCATCTCTAGATTGTGAACATCTTGGCACTTTCATTTCTCTCAATCTTAGAGCAACTGAACACATTTTTGCAAAATACCATAGGCACGTTTTTTGTGTCATTTTGGAAACAAGGACAACTTGGAAATGCATTTCAGTGTGTTAGCTTTATGGCTATCATGATGAAGCATTTCTTGTCTTATATCTTATGTCTATATTACACATGGATTCTACTATCCTAAAGCTGGCAAATAGAGGCCACATTAATTGTCACACTACCCATCTGTTTCTGTTTCCTCCCTTGACTGATAAAGACTCCCAGGAATACTATGGTCCACTGAGAGAACTTGCATCTCAAAGGCAATTATTATGATATTACTTCCATCTGCCACTTTTAGTCTTTATTCTTGTATAGCCTAGTATATTCACAGGTTGATGATGATAGTCTGTAGGGTCTGATTTTAGAGCTTTCTTCACTCAAACCACACCATACAGCAATTATAATCAAAACCGGACAATCATATAGGGAATAATTTATTTCTTGAGAGATCATTCAATACAGAAAAAATTTTCCATTTAAATCGTTCAAGCATGTAGGAGAAAAAAAAAAGATATGGAAGATTAGATGATGGAAGAGAAAGAGCCAGAGAAGGAGTTATCAGAGTATGGCAAATGAGTGAGTTAATCACGTCGCAGAGTGTGAAAGATGCAAAAATCTCAGGAACTCAACACATTTCTGAGCAAGCATCTGCATGTTAATAATATATCAAAGACAAAATGAAATTTATACCAGTGGTGAAACCCTGCCTAGTAAGTGATGATGTTCTTTAAACTCCATTCTAAAAGATGCTGAACTTCACGTCCGAGACTCAGATTTTATGAAAGTGTTCTTAGCTTCACCCAGCTTTGTCACACTACATATGAAATATACTTTTTAATTACCCAATTATTTAGATACGTGAAGCATTAAATTTAACAAGCCATGAAAAATTTTTATAGTACCCACTAAATATCGGTGACGTTTATTCTGTAGTGAATCATTATGTAAAAGAGAGTGAAAAAAATACAGATATTCAATTCCTAAGTCTCCAGTGCATACTATTTACTGAATACAAGAATTCTTGGAAAATTCAGTACACAGTCTGTTAATATGTATTCTTCTGAATTGTTTAAAATTTGGAATCAGAGTATAATGAGAATCTTTTAAGAAAACAATACTTTAAAAGCATGCATAAAAAATCATTTTAAACTGATCGTAACTCTGTGCTAGCAATTGAGTACCTGAGGAGGCTAAGAGTGAGTTTGTGGGAAGCCTGAGCTACATAGTGAGACTTTATTAAAAAACAGAAACAAAATAAAAAAACTATGAACTGAAAATATTTAAATATTGACATTTTACTGAAAATGAGAAACAATAACATAAAGATCAGTTACAATTACCATCTGTCCTAATAAATGTTGCTAGGTTTTTAATCTGTTTGGTATCTGGCAGGAATTAACATCCTCTGTATTTGGATCTAATGACTTGTTAGTATAGTTTAAATTAAGAAACACATGCAAATTTAGTCCAGATCATGTCTGTGTCCTCTGTGAAGAATAGCAGACTCTACATATGGACAAAGCCTATTAAAAGTCAATTTGTTGAACCTTTCCATTATAGAGTAGAGACCCTTGACTCATAATTTCCAGAATCCTCTGTAGATAGAATATCTTAGAGCAGGTAATGAAGTAAACAATTTATGCATTTTCATGTATGACAAGAGATGACCTTCATAACTTACTAGTGGTTTCATTACTTATTACTTGTGACTCATTCAATAAATGATAGAAATAAATTATAAGGTTCTACTGCCCTTTGTTACATATCCCTATTGCCATAGGATATTTTTCATTGTCCTGACATATTTGCAACAATAATGGGTTTTCAGACTATAAATATTGATAGAGAAAAGATGTGTGTGTTTGTGCTGTGAATATTTGATAAGCTTCACAAATACCTATAGGATGAGCATTAACAGTTCAAGGAACTTCACTTATTTCTCAAAGGACAGAATTTCCTGCAGGGGATGAAGAATATCCTTCATGAAATAAATTGTTTGTACTAACAATTATTTCATTTTGCATAACTTTTAACTAAGATTAGACTTCAAGATGAACATTTATCATTATTGATAATCTTATAGGTAATAATAATACCCTTGAGTGAGTAAAATAAAGTGTTTAATTTAATCAAGAATTATATAACTCATTTTTGCGATTAAATTACTTTGTCAATCACTTGCCTTGCAACATGATGAATATTCCCATATATTATAAAATGATGGAAGGATCAAATCGTAAGCAACTTTGGATCGAGGAGAATAGTTGAACAAATACATGGGAAGAGAAATATTTAATATCAACAATCATTTATTTTTTAATTATGTAGTGCTTTATTTATTTTTAGATTAGCATTTTATGAAATTGCATAATATTTATATAATTTTAAATAATTCATCTTGATCATATTGCCTTCTCAATCCTCATTGCTGTCCCCCTGTCCTTCCAGAACCACTAATGCCTTGACAGTGCTTCTGGTATTCACTGCCTTTTTTTAAGAGATTGTCTTTCAACAAATGTCCCATTTGCCTTTTTTTACCTTAGTTATTTATTTTTAATTGTTTTATTTATTTACATTACAAATGTTTCCCCCATTTCATGTCCTCCTTCCAAGAGTTTTTCATCCCATTCCCAGTCCCCTTTTGCCTCTGAGATGGTGCACCCCTACCCACCCACCTCCTTCACCTCACCCCCATGCCAGCATCCCCCTTCCCTGGGACATCAAATCTCTATAGGAATAGGGACTTCCTCCCCCACCAAATCTAGACAAGGCAGTCCAGTGCTAAATATGTGCCAGTGACTACTGACTGGCTTATGTATGCTCTTTCGTTGGTGACTTAGACTCTCAGTGCTTCCACACATCCTGGTTAATTGACACTGCTGATCTTCTTATGGGTTTGCCATTCCCTTTACCTCCTTTAATCCTTCCCTAACTCTTCCATAGGAGGCCCCGACTGTAACTGAATGGATGGCTGTAAATATCAGCATTTGTCTCATTCAGATGGTGGTAGAGCCTCTCATAAGATAGCCATGCCAAGCTCCTGTCTGCAACATCAATATGGCATCAGTAATAGTGTCAGAGTTTGGTGTCCAACAATGAGATGGATCCCAAGTTGGGCTGGTCACTGGATGGCCATTCTTTCAGTCTCTGCTCCATTTCTGTTCATGCATTTCTTTTAGACAGAAATAATTCTGGGTCAAAAATTTTGAAGGTAGGTTGGTAACCCCATCCCGCCACTGGAGGCCCTGTATATATATAGTGAAGGTGGTCTCTTCAGGTTCTATCTCTCCACTGTTAGGCATTTCACCTAATGTCATCCCCATTGAATCCTGGGAGCCTCTCACATCCCACATCTCAACAAAATTCTATTTATTGTCTTCTTGTTACTCATACCAACATAGATATAGAAGTAAGACACTAAGGACCACTTAGAATTCTGAGGATTTGAGTTCATGTTTGATTGCCACAGCTGCATTTGCACAGGCAACGAAGTGCATGAGGACAAGACTCAGGGAGAGACAGAGTACTCTTCTAGTGGCTAGGAAGTAAGAGGGGAAGGACAAAAATGGAAGCCCACTAACTGCTTATCTTTTTCAAGGGTACACTTTTAATAATGGTTTAAAGATCTTTCAATGTATCCATCCTCCAAAGATACCATCTTCCAGTACTACCCACTGAAGATGATAGGCCTTTGGGGGAATATTCAATCTGTACCAATGACAAGTCTGCTTTTTGCTTTGCTTTGCTTCACTTTCCTTCCTTTCCTTTCCTTTCCTTTCCTTTCCTTTCCTTTCCTTTCCTTTCCTTTCCTTTCCTTTCCTTTCCTTTCCTGTCCTGTCCTGTCCTGTCCTGTCCTTTCCTGTCCTGTCCTGTCCTGTCCTGTCCTTTCCTTTCCTTTCCTTTCCGTTCCGTTCCTTTCCTTTCCTTTCCTTTCCTTTCCTTTCCTTTCCTTTCCTTTCCTTTCCTTTCCTTTCCTTTCCTTTTTTATTTTATTTTTTTTTTCTTTTTTCTTTTCACTTCAAGAGAGCTCTGACTGGCCTGGAACTCACTCTGTCGTCTAGGCTGGCCTTGAAGTCACAGAGATTGCTTGACTCTGCCTTCTGGGTGCTAGGATTAAAAGCATGCACCACCATTGCCAGGCCAGTTCTGTACACTTTTTTACTAATCATTTTATTCCTTTACATTTCAAATGTTATCCTCCTTCCTGGTTATCCCACCGTCAAATCCCCACCCCATCTCCTCTCCCCACTCTCCTTTGCCTCTATGAGAATGCTCCTCCCCCGATTCACCCACTCCCATCTCTCCCCTCTAGCATCTCCCTATGCATCATGCCTCTCTCTTCTCCCATTAATGTCAGATAAAGCCATCCTCTGCTACATATGTATCTGGAGCCCTGGAGCCTTCTGTGTATACTCTTTGGCTGGTGGTTTAGTCCTTGGGAGATCTGTGTAGTCCAGTTAATCCACATTGTTCTTCTTATGTGATTATAATCCCCTTCAGCTCCTTCAGTTCTTCCCCTGGCTCCTCTATTGTGGTCCTCTGGCTTAGTCCAATGATTAGCTGTGAGTATCTGCATCTGTATTTGTCAGGTGCTGGTAGAAGCTCTCAGGGAACAGCCATATCAGGCTCCTGACAGGACATGCTTCTTGGTACAATTTCTAAAATTAAATCCTTTATTTTTTTACACTCCAGACTTTATCCCCCTATTGGTCCACTCTCTGACTGTTCCATATCCCATACCTCCTACCCACAATGCTGTCCCCATGAAGTTACATTCCTACCCCCCCTCCCCAGAACACACACACCGGACCTCTAAACTCCCTGGGGTCTCCAGTCTCTTGAGGGTTAGGTGCATCTTCTCTGACTAAACCCATACCCAGTAGTCCTCTGCTCTATATGAGTTGGGGGCCTCATATCACCTGGTGTATACTGCCTGGTTGGTGGTCCATAGTCAGAGATCTAGGGGGTACAGGGTAATTGAGACTGCTGGTCCTTCTACAGGGTCACCCTCCTCCTCAGCTTCTTCCAGCTTTTTCCTAATTCATCCACAGACGCCAGCATCTTCTGTCCATTGGTTGGGTGCAAATATCTGCATCTTACTCTTTCAGCTGCTTGTTGGATCTTCCAGAGGGCAGTCATGCTTGATCCCTTTTTGTGAGCACTGCACATCCTCAGTAATAGTGTCAGGGCCTCCTTTTGAGCTGGATCTCACTTTGGGCCTGTCACTGGACCTCCTTTTCCTCGGGCTCTTCTACATTTTTGTCCCTACAGTTCTTGATAACTTTTTTTTAAAATGAAATTTTGTAAAATTTCTCACATAAATTATTCAAGAATGGGGCTGATTTACAAGCGAATGTGGCTTTCCAAAGTACACATATTAAATTGCAGGGATATTTAGTCCAAGATATCACAAGCATAGAGAAAATAACAGCACATATTTTAATAATGTGACATGAAAATTAGAGAGAAGATAAAATGTGATGCATTCTAATTGTTGCTTTTATAATATGACTTGATAAGGCTTTACTCATGTTGGCCCTTGCTAATTCTGGTGTGGAATCTTATATTCATCCTAGCATTACTGGAGACTGTTTGACTTTTTCGCCTTTTGTATTACCAGTCTACATTCTTAGCATATATACACTTTGACACTTTCTAACAATTACCTCGACATGGGTAAAAGCATTTTAAAATTTATTTAACGTAACTAGAGTCTTATTGGAGTACTGCACAAGGAAAGCCAAAATTGGGAAACAACAACAGAGATTAGCTCACATTGGCGTTTTAAGACAGTTTCTTCATTTTCTTTATTGTCTTCCTTTTTATTCTTCCCACCATAGACAGATGTTCTGGTGCAGAGTTCGGGATCTGTATCTCTCAGCATTAAGAATTTTAAAGACTAGAGAATGTCATAGGGAAACACCAGAGCAGCATCCTTGCAGAAATTCATAACAAATGCTGTTCCAGACCCAGCTTTAAGTGAAGAGTGAAACAGTCTATAAGCAATTAAGTAGAGTTCATTTAAATGTGTCAGCACCGACATTGAAGTATTGATGCTTTCATGAGTCAGTAGCCCAAGAGTTGAACAAAGGAGAAATGGTTAAATCTTGCCATGGAAGTCAAGAGAAGGGCAAAAACACTTTATATAAAGGAGATATATGAAATAAGTATATCAGGAAAATACCATATGTATATTCTTGTATTAGCTCTTCTCATTTCCCAGCCCAAAACTTATGGCAGAAACTGTCTAACGGAAGACAGGTGTCTTTTGCTCACATGTTCAGAGAATTTTCAGGAAAAGCATCTCCATCAGTGAAGATAAGATTGTGTGGTGATGATTGTTCATAGGATACAAACTAAGACATAGATCATGAGGACTGGATATAGCTATGACATTCAAAAATCTGTTCCCAGTAACAGCTACTCCCCTAGTCAGTCCCTCATTAGCTAAAGGCTTTTCAGCATTCAAAATAACAGCTTAGTCTGTGGAATAACTGTACAAAAAGAGATGTTGCCAGAGCTGCTCTTTCTTCTTCTTCTTCTTCTTCTTCTTCTTCTTCTTCTTCTTCTTCTTCTTCTTCTTCTTCTTCTTCTTCTTCTTCTTCTTCTTCTTCTTCTCCTTCTTTCATTCTTCTTTTTCCTCCTCTTTTTCTTCTTTTTTTAATACATATTTCTTTTTAAATTTTATTTTATGTATTTACATTCCATTCATTGCCTTTATCCAGGACCACTCTCCCACAGTTTCTCATCCCTTTCCTCCCAATTTGCCTCCCTTCTGAAAGGGTTTCCCCCACCAGGCTTCCCTCTTCCTTGGGGCCTCAAGTCTCATGTGGATTAAGGGCATCTAATCTCACTGAGGGCAGACCAGACAGAGCTATGCTACATATGAGCCTTTGATGCATGCTCCTGATGGAGTCTTAGTCTCTGGGAGCTCTCTGGGGTCTGGGTCAGTTGAGAATACTGGTCTTCTATGGGGTCACTCTCCCCTTCGGCTTTTCTAAACCTTCCTTCTACTAATTCCACCATAGGGTTCCTGATTTCAGTTCAATGCTTAGGTGTGAGTATCTGCATCTGTCTCAATCAACTACTGGTAGGGCTTCTCAGAGCACAGCCATGCTAGGATCCCTTCTTTAAGCACATCATAGCATCAGTAATACTGCCAGGGATTTTCCTTCAGACTCTTCTCCATTTTTGTCCCTGAAGTTCTTTTAGATGGGAAAAATTTTGGATCAGAAATTTTGACTCTGGATTAGTAACCCAGTTCCCCCACTTGAGGTCCTGTCTAGCTATTGCAAGTGGACTCTTCAAATTTCCTCTTCCTAAATTTTGAGCATTTTGAGCTCAAAATGAGCTAAGGTCAGCCCAGTTGAGTCCTGAGAGTCTCTCACACATCCTAGATCTCGAGAGTGTACTTTCTAGAGGGTCCACCCCACCCACAGCTGCTTATTTCCATTCTCTTGGCCTAAAGTCTTCTCTCCTCTCTCCCTGCCCCTCTGTACCTGATTCTGTTTTCTTTTTCCCCTCCTACTCCCATTTCCCACTCAGGTTCCTCCCTCCCTCTGCCTCCTATGATTATTTCCTTCCCCTTTTTAAGTGGAATTGGAACATCCTCACTTAGTCCATTTTGTTTGTTATACTTCTTACGGTCTGTGGGGTTTATCCTAGGTTGTGGGGCAGTGGGTGTGGGGGAAAGGGAGTGGGAGAAAACCTGCATCCCACCAGAGTTCTGGTGCTCTGGATAGGGGGATGCAGAAGGACTGCTGCAAGCTTTCCATGTGACCCCAGGTGGGTGGGAATCTGGCTGTGTGAAGCCACTAAACTTCAGCTCGGTGGGTGGTGGACAAGGGGCAGTCCTAGGTACCATTTTCTCAGTCTTGGGCATCTCATGCTGGACACCCCAGAAGAGCTGAGAACAGAATGGAGGCCCGAAATATGGCTAGGTCAGCCTGGGGGTGAAGGGAGAAGAGGGCAGGGGAGGAGGGGCACTGGGTGGTTTCCAAGAGGGCAAGAGTCTATGGTTAGGTAAATGTGGGGAGGAGCAAACCTGGCTATAGTCAGGTAACTGTGGGGGTGGAGTCTAGCCAGAATGCCAGAAGCTTAGGACATTGTCTGCTGGACTGATAGTCACACACCTCTCCTGAGGGGGCTATGGGGGCTGTGGGGGCAGTAACTTCGACAGGAGCCAGGGGTCCAGGAGACATGATCGAACACCTTCTGTCCAAAGTAGGTGGAAAGACCTATGCTCAACTGGAGACCAGGCTGTCTGTGCACAGCCCACTGCCCCACACTAGGTATTCTGTTATTTTTGGCTAATATCTACTTCTCAGTGAGTACATACCATGCATATCCTTTTGAGTCTGAGTTATCTCATGTAGGATGATATTTTGTAGTTTTATCCATTTCCCTGCAAAATTCATTACATCCTTGTTTTGAGTAGCTGAATAATATTCCATTGTGTAGATGAACCATGTTTTCCCTATCCATTCTTCAGCTGAAGGACAACTGGGTTGCTTCCAGCTTCTGGTTATTACAAATGAGGCTGCTGTGAACATGGTGGAGCATGTGTCCTTATGGTATGGTGGGGCATGTGAGGAGTATATGCTTAAGAGTGGAATAGCTGGGTCTTTATGTAGAACTATTTATAACTATTTATATTTATTATAGAGCATCTACTAGATTGATTTCCAGAGCATTTGTACCAGTTTGCAATACCACCAGCAATGGAAATAAGTTCTTCTTTCTCTACATACTCGCTAGCCAGCTCATTCTTTCTTGGGATTTCTTAACTATACACTCAGCTGTACTCTGACCTTAACTGAACCTGGCCTACAAGTGGCTAGAGGACAGTGAAGAGAAATCCAGTGCCAAAATTCTCCAGGTGGATGTGGTACAGACATTTGTGTAGAAATGTGCAGTAGAATATGAGTCCTACATACCAGGAAGATTCCCTTCCTAGGAAACAGTAAAGTCTCAAATTGTGTTCCTCTTCTCTCTTCCGTGTGGTGTCTAGCCACTGCAAACAAGCTGAAGAAAGAAAATCCAGGGTCATGCTGACTTGTCTACCATCATTTATCCAGGACACCTTATGCAAGTTAGAGCATCCTTGTCTAGTTAATCCTTTCTTATAGCAACAGATTCACCATTCCACCATGGTTCTTATTTGGTTAAAGTTGACAGTAAAATTAGAAAATGTCATAAACTTCCGAGCATAAATGATGAGAGAACTTTGGTTTACATCATTTCGTTACTTACCCTTTCACTGGTTTGTCTGGGCTTGTGATTCCATCATCCCTTAGATTTTCTAGTCCCAGAAACATCACACTTTCTTTGAAGCAACTGCAAATCGACTGACTCAAATGACCTTTCCTTGAAAGAATGTACATCAAATGCAGGATGTTCAATTGGCAATATGGTTACCATATCATAGTCTACAATATATCAGATTCAAGCCCTACTTCTCAAATACTAAAAGGTTCTGTTTCCCTCCCAGCCATTTGCATCTCATTAGTATGGTCTTTGTAAAATCCATTGCCATGGTGACAGAAGTACTGTTCTTGAAAAGGAAATTTTTAAAATGCCAGCACAGTATGTCACATATTTACAAGTCTTTGATAATGTTGCTATCTTACCTTTCTATTCTTTTTTTAATCATCCATAGATGGAGACAAGTATTCCTTTAACTTTGAACTTCCCTGCATTGCCAGCAACAACAGACTTTATAATGAATTGCATTGATTACTTTTGATGTGACTAGTAATTGTGCTTCAGTTCTAGAAACTGTTCTGTCATGTCACGTTTGTACCTTTGACAGACTGACCCACTTTTTGAAATGCCTTCAAATCTATGGTTGAGTTAATGACCTAAATCCCTTTCTTGATGGGTTCAGTGCATTTGACATCTTTCTCAGAGGAGCAGGGATCGGTGTGATGGTTGGACATTATTCATAACTGCCTATACATACTGGAAACTTAATTGAAGCATGTTTTGCAAAATAGAGCAGGAGATCACCCAAATAATTCACTCTTTGCTTTTTCACAATTCACCTAGCTTTAACTTGAAAGCTTACTTCAGACTTTTCACTTCGCACACTCATTTATCTTAGAAGCAAGTGATTTACAAATTAAAATGGATAGCCAAATGCGTTAGCCATGCTTAAATGGTAGGAGAGGTGTGCATGTGTGCAGTGCTAGCAATTTTATCAGTATAATGTCATAAGGATCTTTAGCTTACAGAATTACAATGAATGCTTTGGTTCAGGGATTAAAATCTCCTTAAATACTCATTCACATGACAGACTGGAGCAATTAGTATATAGTAACAATGGAGCTGGGATAACCAGAGTGTCTTGTACATTTCCAGTGAGAGTCATCTTCCATTATAATCATCCTAATGAAAAAATCACAGTGGTTGAAGGCAAATGCTATTGGTATAATGTTAAAAAAATAAAAAATAAATGAACACTAAAAAACATCATTAAAGTCACATTAGGAACTGATTGAAATTGACCAGAAAGGGAGTAATCATGGAACTGTCATTACCACCTCTTCCTCATAGCTTTGAGTCCAGGTGTTAGAGAATCTCATGTCAGTGGGTGCTTGTGTTATTATATCCTTGCTGGGTTGTATATAAAACAAAGAGGAACAGATCTAAAAATCATAGACACGTAATTTGACATTTCAGACTTAATATGTACCATGGAATCTCCATGTAGACATTCTATATACAGATAGTTACATAAAAAATCAAATTTAAAATAATTTTCTTACTGATAATAATTTTGAAACTGCTCACTAAAAGCCTGAAATGTATATGAATACATACTTTTCAAATGTTTTTATTTCCTTCCTCCTTTAATGATTACATTTAATTTTCATAACAAAACGTTAAAAGATATATGCCCAAACTGAAGAGAGCAGTAATAAGATATTTAACTGAGATTAAAATCTAGAGAAAGAAAGAGTAAATAAATATATGAAGTGGAATTGGGTTGTTGTGTTGTCAGCTAGTTGAGCCAGCAGATTCAAGAGTGATGTGTGTGGATTTGGGACAAGAAATAACCAACCCAGGGAAGGCTGGTGCTGAAATGAAAGACGATGTTGACAACTAAACTTATTGAGTACCTCTTTCCTCTTATCCTTGAATAACAGGCCTGGAATTGAGCTGCCACACTTGGCAGCTAACAAACAATTCCATTTTATCTACAAGTAAAACAATCCTGCAGAATTAGTCAATCTGATGAGGATATTTTCCCAAGTGTATTGGTATAGCTTGCTTAAACCTTGCTATTGATTGTTAGAATATGAAGGTGATAAGTTGATTGGAATTCTGCATTTGGTCAGAAGGTAATTGGGCTATATTATGTCAACATAAGAAGTCATAACACAGTGAGCACAAATATAATGTGTGTTCTTCTCATGTATTGTGATTGTTGACTGGAATGTTTGAAACATGAAACAATTCTCTCAAGAGTTATTTCAAACAAGTCCAGGGTACTACTATATTATTTCATAATCAGCTTTTTCTTAACAATTTGATAAACACCAAACCATCATACTGTTCTTGATTTATGAAGAATGGTGGTATAAATACTTTGATGAAAGTGTCTACTTTTTGTCCCCCGAATTTCTTTCTTCATTAGTACAACATTTTATATTCCATAAAAGTTCAGTTGTAATTTGATTTGACACAACTGAATAACATAGAACCTTGGAAAGAAAGAACCATGTCAGAGCATATTAGACAAACTTGAGAATTCACGTCATAGATAACTGGAAAACAGTTGCATATAAAAATCAAGGACCTTAATGTGATTCTAGTATCATGATCAAAAATCAGAATACTTGCCTGTCGTTCAAACAGATATTATTCCCACTTGAGCCCCCAAAGCTTGACTGCCTACTCATAATCATACCTTTAAAGTTAACCCTTCCTATGGTAATAGGCAGTGACACAGTCATTCAAACACACAGATGAGGAATTGTAAAATGTTTCTTTCAGAGTTTTGATATCAATCTTGTTATTTGGTAATGTATCAGTCTCTTAAAGCTGAGAGTTCAAAAGAAGAAAAACTTTATTGGTTCTCAATTGTACAGACCAGAGGTCTGATATCAAGTTGGTAGCAGTGAGAATTTTTCTCCTTAAGTTCCTCAGATTTCCTTTTCTTTTCCCTTTTCTGGTAGATTCCTATGCATGCTTAAGTACAGAGACAGCAAGAATATTTTAAATCCTATTATTTAGTAAGATGCACCAAAACGAAAGACAGGTTCACGTTTGTTTTCCTGAATCATACTTGATATTACCTAAGCTTATTGTTTTGTTTTGTTTGCATCAAAGATGGACAAACTGTAAACCAAGATCTACATGTGAAAGCTAGTAACAATTTCATTCATAATGGTTCAAGCTGAGAAAAACATGTCACCCAGTGAATGGTCTATAATTTGCAGGATATTTATATGGCACAATGCTGCTTCAAATACTACAACTAATAATAAAAACCATTCTTTATTCTTTATTAAATAAAGACAAGTAATACAACTATATGTATAAGAGTAGTATGGTTTGTAAAAGAAATCAGAAACAAAAGAACAAAAGACTATACTCTACAAAGTTCTATTTATTTGACTTTCTGTAAAGGAAAAGGTATAGAGACAGAAAGGCAATAGTATTTTTCCAAAGGAAAGGATAACTGGAAGAGTTGAAGGCCATGAAGTGCCATGAGGAAACCTGTCTGGAGAGGAATGTGGCTCATTCCAATTTCTTCTTCTTGATCATTTTAAGATAATATGTATTTGATAACATTTATTAATCAGAAGAATTAAAATAATTAATTTGGGGATTGACAAGATGGTTTAATATTTAAGAGTATTTAATGTTCTTGAAGCAGACCTGAGTTAGTTTAGGTGACAGGTACCTGGCACCCAGGTTGCAGGGCTGAAAAGATCATCTGGCCTTGAGAGGAATCTGTATACATGTGTAAACAAAAGTACAGATTCACAGACAGCTACTCACAAAATTCTAAAAGTCAAAGTAAATTATAAAAAAAAAGAGTGAATTTTATTGCATATAAAGTAGACTTGAGGCTTACTTTTAAACATGGAAAAGAAGTTACCATTTATTTTGAGTGCCTACATTGGGTTAGAATGTAAATTCATCATTTAAGGACTGACCTACTTCATTCCTTGCTTCATGAAGAAGTATAAAATTGAGTTTTAGAGAAAAAAATGACACTGAAAGCTCTCAAAGACTGCATAATTTTGCTTCACTGAATTCTCAGATCAAACACGAATTACTTTATAATATTATATGTATTGTATAAAGAAATGCTATCAAGAAGTTTTGTGAACTACAAATGTCTATATATCATGTAATTTTTATTACGTTTTAAATTTCTAATTGTTCATCTATTTTTATATTTCTTCTTCCTTATACTCCAATAGGATGTTTTAATTTAAATGGCTTGGCATCATATAATAGAATACTGACTCTATCTATCATCTATCTATCTATCTATCTTTCATATTGATACAGACTTTGATTTTTGGATATTCTACTTTCTTTTAGCTTAACTTTCTAACACATTAGTCAGCATGAAGCAATAGTTACTAAATACTTAGGATGGTTATAGTGTCTGGAGACTCATGTCAACATAGACATTTTCACAGTATTTCTTCTGCTATAGGGTACTCTCTTCTAGTGATTTTAAAGATATTTGCCTGGCAATTATAATATTCAAAAGTTAGCCACTTTCAAGTTATTGTTTTGTATTTCATCTTACTTGAAGATAGACATAAAATGAAACCTGAAAGAGTTCAAGAAAATCAAAATCTTCACATATCCACTAAATATTGGATTAATAGAAACATCTTTATTGTATACCATTGTTTCTATATGTTTTCACGAGAATAACATCCATGTTTTGGGGAGCCTATTTTGTGGTTCTTTATTATTTTCAAGTATTCCAGTACAAGCATATGTGTTCCAGTGTAGTCTTCAGGTTTTCTATGCCCCTGTCTGCTCACCTAAATAATTAAAGAATTGAATAAAATGATCTCTAATGGCTTTTGAAGCTACAATAATGTGGATATCTTGTTTCAGATGCATACATACTCAGTATTTGAACCGGGTAGATAAGTAGTCAAGTAACTACTTATAGATGTTAAGATACAATGGTTGTTCGAAGCAATCCCACTAAAATCTGGGACTAGGCAAGGCTGCCCACTTTCTCCCTACCTATTCAATATAGTACTTGAAGTCCTAGCCAGAGCAATCCGAC
>NC_034608.1:67422438-67428684 GCF_900095145.1 Mus pahari
ACAATGGTTGTGTATTTTCAAGAACTACATTGTTATACTGTAAAAAAAAAAAAAAAGGAATGGTAAATGTGAGAGAAACCAGCAGTTTTAAAGAAAACATTATTCCTTTCTACTGCTTCTGCAGTGTTTAGAAATTTAGGAAAATTGTTAAAGTGTTTGTTTTGTGCTTCATACCATCACCACTGTTGTCATTGAACTACTTAGAACTTTCCCTTTAGATTAAACTTGCCCTGGTTTTCTTTACTTCTACTTCTTTGTTCTTATCAATTCTTTCATCTTTTTTCTCTGTATTTTATCCATTCCCCAAAGACTATTGCTTCCTATGATTTGTGTTTTTAAGTACTGAGATAACCTTAGGGTATAAATTCTTTCATTTATATACTTTGCATGTTTTATAGTCTACTCAGAGAATTTCTCCAGGCTGTAGCACTGGAGGGAACAGGGAAGTCAATCACTACCTTTCATGTTCATCTTTGGACATTTGATGCTCTCACTGATTGGCAACCTTCCAGAGTTTATAAAATTATTTTCCTGCAGCACTGTCCCAGGTGAAGAAATGTTGTATTTTGAGGATTTATGGTGTTGATCTTTAGCTACTTTTTATACAGTTGTTTTCCCACCATTTAACAATAAACATTTTCTAAGCAAGATGTAAACCAAAAGTTTAATACAGATCTATAAGATATATACTGAAATAAAAAAGAAGAGGATGTGTATATTTCCTTAATCCTCTTTTTGTATAAACACTAACTTAGTGGAATAAAATAAAGTATGCAACCAAAAGAGCCCTATTCCCCTAATCCAAGGGCTATAAAATTCTTTGGGTATTTCATATGATATTATCAAAATTATGTAATGCAACTCAAATTTGCAAAGTGCTTGCATTTTTCCAGAAATTGTAAAAGAATATTATTTGATACACAAATATCATTCAGAGGCAGAGATGGAGTAGCAACCCATTGAACAGAAAGAACAGAGAAGGGAACTTCTGCATAGCTCTGTTTCTACTCCTAGGAAGCCTTGTATGAACTCAGAAGGGCTCCCTCCAAATGAAGGAAGCAAAGAGTGATGGACAGATATCTGGAGTACTCCACAAATCTTAAGACCCATACTCCAGTTTTGATCACTCCACTAAACTATTGTGTAGGGAGTATAGGACAAACTATTTGCATCTTCCGTTGATCAATCTCTTGAGTACTCATGTGGAACAGATACATAGATATTCGTATTGTAATTCCAGATGCTTCTATTAATGAAATTTTAACTGGCATCTTGGCTACATCAAAATAGAATATAATGTTTCAATTAAAAAAACCTCTATTCTTCAGCTCATTTAATATTTCGCACTGTAAGAAGTATAAGAATTCATATATTAAAAGGTGAATCAAGTTCTTTTCCAAAATAATAGGAATTGGATGACTTGAATTGTGTTCCACTTCTGTTATACACAAGAAACCTTAACTTTATATTGCTTTGCTCTAAAAGCATCATTTCTAAAATTAAACCCAGATTTTTGAAAACGACAATGTCTTGCTTCTTTTCTTTCTTTCTTTCTTTCTTTCTTTCTTTCTTTCTTTCTTTCTTTCTTTCTTTCTTTTTTTTTTTTTTTTTTTNTTTTTTTTTTTTTTTCTTGTGACAAAGATATAATTTAGGGACCCGAGGCTACAGGGTAATTATATATATTTAAAAAAATGATGTTCAGAGAAATAACTATAAAATACAGAAATGCTTAGGACCAAGAGAGTTCCACATTTCTCAGCTAGTCCTCAGAGCTCATAAATGTCCCAATTCAGTTAGAAAGGACATTGCTTGTGCAGAGTTCAATACCGTCCTTGATGAGTAGGAACATCCAGACTGAGAGGCACAAATGTGAAGGCCAGCGGCCATCCCTCTGCCTTATTACCACTTCAATCGTCGACTCAGCAGGAATTAACATGCGGTTTGAACTGAGTCTTTTCCCCCTTGGCCACAGTACCCAGACATCTCTCCGGATTCTTGACTCTAAATTTCATTACATGAAAGGGACTTGGAAAGCAAGACCCCGATGGCCTAACTGCTTCTCCAGCTCATGGTGAATCAATAGCGTGTCCTGCTTTGGGGCAATCTCCAATTTATACATAAAATTGTTCCTTTACGTAATGCCACTGAGTGCAATGGCTCTGAACAATACTTCCCTGTAACCAAATCCTTTATTCCTCATGAGGAAAGCACAAAGCTTTAAAACTAATTCATGCATGTCCACACAGCACACTACACTTTCATGAGATAAGATCAAATATGTCCATTTGTGATTATACTCGTTGTCGTTCTCCAAAACCAAAATTGTCATTAGCCAATAAACAAGTCACTAATCATTTTTACTAAAATTTTCCCCATTGAAATGTTTTTTCATCATATATGTCACATGTTTATTGTTGAAAGGTTGGTGATTTACTATCTGTATTGAAGTTTTGAAGAATAAGCAATCGAGGGTAAAAGTTACAATAAAGTTAGCAAATAGTTAAGAATGCCCTGCAGTGACTTCATATTCTTGGGCACCAAAGTGTCAGTTACACACTATGGGTATGTGCCTCAAATTTGCAGTATGTGTTTTCTCCTTCAAGAATATATGCATAGCAAATGACCCAATGTGTGCATTATGCATGCATATTAAGAGATATAAAACAACTCTGAGAACAACACCTGGGTGATGGTGATCTAAGAGATGTTAATAGATGGGAGCATGTTTATAAAATGTTTTGTATTTCGGTATGATTCCTTTACAGAATTACTTTTCACAGGAACTGAGAGGTAGTGCAGCATCTGAGAGAGCATTGCTATTATAGTGGAGCTTCACAGTCACCCGTATGTCTAGGGTCAAGGGATGCTGGGCCACTGCTCTTCTCTCTTTCTGCTGTCATGTACACAGACTAACACACAAACCACACTAACAAAAAATAAATGTAAAGGGAGAAATAAATTCTCAGTTGCTTGGTTACTTCAATATAAGTGTTTAGAAATTCACATCCTAAATGTCCTGTTCCAAAACTGCCACTTAGTACACCATACAGGTGAACTTGACTCCTGTTCATACCACTTAGTACACCATACAGGTGAACTTGACTCCTGTTCATACCACTTAGTACACCCATACAGGTGAACTTGACTCCTGTTCAGTATCATCTGCGATTTCCCATATGTATTCCAGTGAAGAATATCATTTCACAGTTTGCTCTTACAATGATGTTTCTAGTCCCACTTTGTCCTTAACTTTTTATTATGGAGTCCTTCACTGATCCTCTTAGTCCCAAAGTGGAGTTAGGAGGCAATGAAGTGCGGGAAAGAAATCTGTTCCTTACTCCTTCATTTGTTGGCTGCATAATGTTGTAGCAGAATGCTAGAGTTTCTTCTATAGGATTTGAACCAAAGAATATTTGCATTTTTACATAATAAACAGATAAATATCAAGATTTTATATTCAGAACTGATCTGCAAGATAGATGTTTTATAATATTTTCTATACTAACATTTTAAAGGACATATTACAGAATCCTTAATAGATGCTTTAAAAAGGAGATATATAATACAGGTAATACAACCGCCAAGATTAAATGAATGAGAACTAAAAGCCATTAATGAAACACTATCCAAATATGAAAATGTTAAAGGATAAATATTAGTTTCCAAACTATGATGTGTTGCAGGAGATCACCTTGTATGTTCAGAGATAGAGGCAAAGGCATGGACACTCAGTTGTAGTGCAGTGCAGGTACAGCTAGATTATGCAGTAGAACTTAGATTGTAGGTGCATGATATAGATCTTCCTCAGGCATGAGGAATTACAGGACTTCTCTGTATTCTCAAATACGAGCTACAATTAGTCAAACACCTCCAGAAGACGTAATACTTAAGTAACCATTGATTAGAACCAATGCAGAAAACAGTCTTGGCTGGATATTTGACTTAGGTAGAAAAGCTTGTCAGATTTCTGATCCACAGTACCCAGGTTGAAAGAGAAAAAAAAAAAATAATTTGCCCTGCCAGACTAGCCTACTCTATACTCTCATGAAAAAGATCTATATCTCAACAACCAGTAAAGATGGTACCAGAAAATTTAAGTATTTTCTTGATCTCTGGCTTTCTTGAGCATGTGAGCTGATTTACATGCATACACCAAAGAAGAAAGGAAGATAAAAGAAAGAGAGAGAGAGAGGTGGGGGAAGAGAGAGAGAGAGAGGAAGAGAGGGGGGAGGGAGGGAAGGAGAGAAGGAGGGAGGGAGGAAGAAAGAAGGAAGGAGAGAGGAAGAATAAAGAGAAGAACACAGAGGGAAATACAGAGAGAGACAGAGACAGAGACAGAGACAGAGAGAGATAGGAAGAGAATTCAGTGTCTTGAAGAAAAGTACATTCTAAATGTTGGATGCAGATATTGCTGTGAGGGTGTAGAGTACTGACTTGCATATGTAGAAGCTGATAGGAGTAAATTTACACATTCCTTCTGACTCCATAAGGGACTCTTAAAGAGAAAACACGATTTTCTTTTCTTCTCTCAAAGCTGCGAGCAACTTTTAAAACATTTTGTATTTCAATAATTAAAAATTCAAATGAATGATCCTAAGGTATTTTATAATATATGGTATGAAATTAATAAATACCATGGTGCATTTGAGTATGCATAAAGCATTATGCTTTTTTCTTATAGATAACATATGTTTTCATTTACTGGTTATATACAATCAATTTGGTTTAATTGTGGAAAACTAAATAATTGGGAAAAAGAAATCAAGAACATGAGTGAGTCTGAGCAAATCTACTCCAGGACAGACATGAACTGCTTGCATGGTCATTCCTAAAATTCACTGTCATCGAGGTACAGTAATCGTGCATAGAAATATTTCCATTGTCTGAATATTCGGAATTGAAACACAATTAATTATTTTAGAAATAAGCACAACAATCAACTCTTTCTGTTTATTTCATGCTTTGGTTAAGAAAGCAAATGTGAAGCCGGTTGTGGTGGCGCATGCCTTTAATCCCAGCACTTGGGAGGCAGAGGCAGGCGGATTTCTGAGTTTGAGGCCAGCCTGGTCTACAGAGTGAGTTGCAGGACAGCCAGGGATATAGAGAAACCCTGTCTGTCTCCAAAACCCAAAAAAAGAAAAAAAGAAAAACAGAAAGAAAGCAAATGTGAACTGGATATTAAAGAATGAAGAAATAGGAAATAGATGTGATGTTTTCAGCAGGTAAAAAAAAAAAAAACAGCTTAAAATGTGAAATTATTTTTTTCTGCGTTAAGAATCATCTTGACTCATTAATAATCTTTAGTAAGTACTAGAATTTCCTTTTTATTGCATCTAGTATTTAGAGTAAAGTAATTTAAAAATGACTTTGATTTGTTTAAAAGATTTTGAAATCTTCCTTTCTATTTTACTCTGTAACTGAGGAGTTTAATAAATGTTAAGTCCTGCTTTTGGTTACTGAGATTTTGAGGCTCTTGAATAAAACATTTTATTCTTCCCTGTCTTTAACTTCCTTTTCATGTTTACTTGCTTTGCAATTTTTACATAATTTTATCAAACCCACTCATTAGCTGGAGTCAACGTCTTCTGTCTTATCCAGGACTATTGTCTTTTATACATACAGACTTTAAGTAAGTTGTTAGACCTTGTTGATCTTCAGTTTTTGTAAGTTAATGTGACATTGACACCAGCATATATGTTCAATATATATATGCAAAGGTACACACATACAAACACACACAAAACACATTTCCCAAATTGCCAGTTATATAACATAGTAGAAACCAGTATTTTAAAGGACTGAAATAACTAAATGTCTAATTTTAAGACTGAAACAACAAAGCAGAACACATACAATAAACTTAAGATTGCACGACAATTCTACTTCCAGCATTGTCTCTACCGTGATCCGTCACAGAAAACTTCAATTAGAACGTGAAATCTAGCAAGAGAGAAACCCAGGATTAAACTTTAGCATTTACAGCATCTCAAAGTGCATGACAGCTTGAAAGTCAGAGAAGGCAATTTTAGAACATTGTACTGTTCAGTCAGTAACAAGCAGTGCATAAGAATGAAGCTTCACTTATAATCTGATGTGACCTGTTGCTTTCTCTGATCTTCCTTTTTACCTCTGCTTTCCTTTCATTTCCTTAATTTCTTGTAAGACCATTCATAATCTTACTCACACAGCCCTTGTCTTCCTTGTCTTCTTTTCCTTGGCTTTATTAAGTGATTCCTTTCTTTTTTT
>NC_034608.1:67428705-67455733 GCF_900095145.1 Mus pahari
AAATTAATTTCTGAAAATAAATAAGCAAATTAAAAGAAGGACAATAACATAATACCATATAATATGAACATACAAGAATATATCTAAAATACAGGGGTTCCAAGAGATGTGTATTAGTATTGCATGCTAGTAGAGGCAGGAATATGGTTTTTTGTTTTTTGTTTTTTTTTTTTTTTGAGACACAGGGTTTCTCTGTGTAGCCCTGGCTGTCCTGAAACTCAGTCTGTAGACCAGGCTGGCCTCGAACTCAGAAATCTGCCTGCCTCTGCCTCCTGAGTGCTGGGATTAAAGGCGTGCGCCACCACGCCTGGCCTAAGTGACTCCTTTCAACATAGCTGCATGTTTCAGACACTACTCTCCTTATGTTATTTAAAGTTTTATCATCAAGGATTCAATTGTAAATCTGTTAAATCTGCAAGCCTGGAGATTGTGTGACTACGGATGAGTGCTGTGAGTAATTGTTCATGTTCTATGAATAGACAAGGAAGGCCACACTAGGTTAGCCTTTGTTATTGCCCAGATGACAAATCTCTTTGTTTCCACCTTGTTTCAGGTATATGTGTGCTCATGAACATATCCTAAACAACAGGCCCACATTTCAACACATCTGTATCAACATGACCTAATATGACCACAAAAGAAATTACATATTACTCTTGTTGACAACCTTTTCCCTTTCATCTCAAATAGCTTAGGGCTATTTGATGAACTCAAATCTTCCTGCAAATTATCCCTTTGTCCCTCTGATGGCTATCTTAGTATAGGAGGAAATTTTCATTTGTGCCTTCCATAGCTTTTGAAACCAACAATATTACACAGTTGGTTCAGAATACTGTTTGATATGCATTTGACATCTAAAGTTTTTTCATGGCTCCCACAAACTGTTCCTGCATCGAGGATTCCGTTCACTTGCCAGCTGCTCCGCCTGCTTGAAATACTCAGCAGTTGAGGAGGGAATGTTCACATCCAACCTCTGGTGGATTGCAGCTGTGATCTGTGAGCTCATTGTTCTCCTCTGTGAAGCTGGTTATGGCCTTCACACTATGCCTATTAATTAGAACATATGAGCAGTTACTGGAGCTTTATGAGATTTTAACAATAGATATTGAATATTAAATATGTGACTGCAGTGATATGCTTTAGTTCTGAAGAAGTAAAAAAAAAAGAGAAACACAGAAGGCACATTTTCTGCTGTGATTTAAAAGAAACAAAAGATAAAAGATATGTGTGTATCTCTCTATATACATATTTTTGTATATATGCTTTTCTTAGGTAACATATAAAGATAGATAAAGAGAAAATAGCTATTTGTTTTCTAACATAAGACAAAAAAAAATGAGATCCTGATGGGAAGGCATGGAGGTGAGGAAGAGGAAAAAGGAAAACTGTAATCAAAGTATACTGCACAAAAAAATACTATTTTCTATACAAGAAAATAAGTTATGTAATTTTGAGAGGGGGGAAAGCATAAAAATAATTTCTATAATGGAACCCAAGGTTGTGAAAAATACACATTATTATTAAAGGCACATGAAAGAATTTGTACTCCTAATGGATCAAGAATATAACACAAATTCATAATGTGATTGGCAAGTTTGGCAAGGGCTTGACAAGAAGTTTTTCTGTACATTTTGAAATAATAAAATATCATTTAAACTTGAAGAATGTAGAATTTCTATGTACAGTTGCTAAAAACCATAATGTACAGTTAATACACTGACTGCATCATGAATGCATAGTTTATATATGGCAATTTATCCAGAACCTTGCAGAATTCTATTGAATAGAAGAAATTGAGTTTTGATAAACACAGTGTTTTCTAAACCCAGAGGTTTAATCTGAACCTTAACAGTGGCCCAGTAGTCCATGAAATATTGATATTGTTTTTCTAAGTATATACATTATTTACTGAACAGTCTATAAAGTATTTACATTGTTTTTCTAAATACAGTATACATTATTTACATCCCACTGTACTTTTTCCTGATTCAGGTGGAATGGAATACTTGGAAATCACTCTATGTGAATAATTCTATCTAGATATGAGAGAAAGGGTGTGTCAAAATATGCTTCATGATCCTTTATTCCAAGTTCAGGCTATCCAGTACGCAAGGGATTTCCCTCTAAAATTGGCTGTTTTGAAGACACTGTAATTGAGTTATAATCCATATTACTAATGCTTCAGGGCTTTTTATGGAGTGTTGTACGGTTTACCCACCACTATGGTATATAACCACACATCTTCCATATACAAATTTGTGTCCTCTCCTATCCAAATCACTAATTATATACTCAGAGTTACTTTAAAAGTTTGGATATTTTAATAGATTAAAATGAATAATTAATGCTAATTAAATGGATTGATCCATTATGTCATAGGACTACATTGTATCACTCACAAGAATATAGCAAAAGTCAAAATTTAAAAGCACCTTTACATATGTGCCCATTCACAAATACAGACATACTTCATGCAATTAAAATACATTTGTTACATTATTTTAAGTTTCAATGATTACTTTGAAGTGTTATGAAAAACACTGCCATTTGAGAGTTCTCCTATATCTTTAGTTTTGTACTAATAGTTAGAAGGTAGATTTGTTTATTTATTTATTTATTTATTTATTTATTTATTTATTTAAGTTTTTTATTTTAAACTCCAGATTTTACTACCCTCCCGGTCCACCCTCTGACTCTTTCACATCCCATACCTCCTTCCCGCCCCCTGTCTCCACAAGGATGTCTCTATCCCTCCTCCCAACCGCATCAGACTTTAAACTCCCTGGAGCCTCCAGTCTATTGAGCATTAGGTGCATCTTCTCTGACTGAACCCAGACATGGCAGCCCTCTGATATATATGTGTTGGAGCACTCATATCAGCTGGTGTATGCTACCTGGTTGGTGAACCAGTGTTGAAGAGATCTCAGGAGTCCAGAGAGATTGCTGGTCCTCCTATATAGTCACCTTCCTCCTCAACTTCTTCCATTTTTTCACTAATTCAACCACAGGGATCAGATGCTTCTGTCCATTTGTTTGGGTGCAAATATCTGCATCTGACTCAGCTGATTGTTAGGTCTTTCTGAAGGAAGTAATGATAGTTTCCTTTTTGTGAGCACTCCATTGTCTCAGTAATAGAGTCAGGCCTTGGGACTTTCCCTTGAGCTGGATCCCATGTTGGGCCTGACACTGGACCTTCTTTTCCTCAGGTACCTCTCCATTTCCATCCCTGCAATTCTTTTAGAATGGAACAATTATGGGTCAGAAATCTGACTATGGGATGGCAATCCCATCCCTCACTTGGTACCCTGTCTTTCTGCTGGAAGTGGGCTCTACAAGTTCCCTCTTCCCAATGTAGGGCATTTCATCTAAGATCCCACTCTGAATCCTGAGAGCCTCTCATCTGACAGGGTAGCTTCTGATTTGAGAAAGTGTGAGTTCAATTCATATTAGAACAAAGTTTCCTAGAATGCTGTAGGTTACAGAGGTATCTCCCTTTGCAAATGTTTCCCCATTTCAAAGTATTTTGAAGGATGAGATTTCGTTTTGTACACAAAAAAGGGCTCATATAAATTCTTATAAAGATTTCATAGTGGACACAGCAAAACATGGTACACCAAAGATTCCCTAATCTTTGTTATTTATTTACTATTACAAAATCATTAAGACAATAAGAACAAAATCCTAGGATTAAGCAGTTAAATATATCATAGCATATAAATTGATCTTTATAGTCATTTATCTCTAAGACTTTTATTTTAATGCAAAGCATATATAATTATTGAATGGGTGAGCCTTCATGAATGGAGTCACATGGCAAGATAGATAATCTAAACAGAGATTTTTATTCACATGCACCTTTTCTGTATAACATCCATATCTAAAATATTTTTTTCAATGGATAGGCACAGAAATAGGCCTGCCATGTAAATTTCTATCATTTCTGTGTACATCTTCACTGTTTATGAAGCAGATTTCTGAATTTAAATCATTATCAGGAACTCAATCTTGTCCCAGGAATACTGAGATTTCTGTTGTCCAAGGTTTTAAGTGAGAAGAACTACAGTCTTTGTGATGAGTCAAGGACATTCAGTATCACCAATGTTCCTGCATTGCAGCTTCTTTCTTTGTGTTTCTATTCAGGTTTTCACAAACATTTCAATAGTCTACTTTCTAAACTGGCAGACACAGTTCTATATACTACTGTTAACCAAAGTATCCTTGTGTAGTGATTTATTTTATAGGGTAACATGAATGGCTAGAATATCTTATAGGAAATGGTCACATTTTTATATACTTCAGAATCTACTATGTCATATTCTTGGATCTCATCAGCCAGAACACGGATGGTATAGGTGACTCTAGTTCAAGTGATGTAGCATGAGGATCAAACACTCCATATCTTCTCTGCATCCTTGATAACTCTTATTTATATCTTCAAGGGGTACAATCCTTGGAAAACTGATATTGGAAGACATAGCTAATAAAGTTAGCACAAAAGTTTGAGGCTAGCCTTCAAATATCATCTGTGATTATGAAATATATTACCTACTTAAAGCACCATTTTGTTGCTTTCAAAATAAATAAATGATGAGGATTTTTTTTGTAGTGAAACTGTAAAGAAAAACCAACAACAAAAACTAAATTTCTGTATACAGTGAATGTGTGCATACTTTTTTCTACAGAAGAAAGAACGGATGGGGAGTAGCATTTCACTTGTCTGATAGTTGTAGAAATTCAACTTCAAAACATAAACTGACTTCTAGAAATGTATGCAGTTAAAATTAAAAATCAATTAAAAATTCAAAAATCTGTAGCATATTTGTGTTAGTACTTTCCTCATTAAAGCTAAAGAAACCTTAAAATTAACAACAGTCAAGGGCATAGAAGAAAAGTTTTAAAAATAATATAGAATTAAAATCAAACAAAAGATAGACAACATTTAATTGGGTTTTAAGTAAAGAAGAAATGGATAATTTTTGGTAAGGTATGGTAAAGCATATTTTTGTTTTGAAATGATTAGCTCTAATGGACTATTTAAAATCAAACACCACTAGAAAGAAATGCTAGTCATTCAGGTACTCATAAACAAATTAAGAGAAAAATCATAAAACTCAATTCGTTATTTAAACTAGGAAAACAGAAAGGGCAGTCATTTAAGGTTAACAAATAAGAGTTTTCATTATCAACATGTGTTGGTAACATGAGAAAACTACAGAAATGGCTGGCACAGCACATGCCTAAAACTGAGCAAGAGCTAAGGGTATATTCTGATTTTCCAAATTCTCTTATGGGTCATCCACCTACGGTGTTAAATGTTTTTATGGTGCATCAATGATAATAGAAAAAGCTTAGAATTATACATCTTTAATGAATGATTATGTTTTTCTTTTGTGGATAACTTTACATAAGTGATTTCTCACAATGACATTAATAAGAATGCTTTTAGACCCACAAAAAAACTTCTGCTTTTTAAACTGCTTTAGGAATCTTTGCCACAACTTTCAAACTATCCCCATCTTAACCTTCTTAATTGACTCACAATGAGAGAAAGGCATTTATGTTGATTTTGCCCCCTTTAGTTTTGTCTGTATCTCCCTTTCTTTCTTCCTTCCTTCCTTCTTCCTTCCTTCCTTCCTTCCTTCCTTCCTTCCTTCCTTCCTTCCTTCCTTCCTTCCTTTCTTTCTTTCTTTCTTTCTTTTTTTCTTTCTTTCTTTTTTATTTGCCGAATTTGAGTCATTTTTTAGAAATCCAGTTTGCCAAGGATGAAAGTTTACTTACTGAATGAATGGCTCCTTCATGATTGATACATCTTGCACTGGCTCTCAGCTCTCCAAATAGGTATAGGATGTTTTCCTGGCAGTTATTTCTGCTCACAGTAATAACTCTAATGTGTATCAACATAACTTTTTCCTTTTTATTTAATTAATCATTTTATGTATGATGATATCACCCTTCCCGGTTACCCTTCTACCAACCCCCCATGCCATCACGCCTCTCCCCCACCCCCTTTGCCCACATCCTCCATTCATTCACCTACTCCTGCCTCACCATTTAGCACCCTCCTACACTGAGTCATCAAGCCTTCCTCCCCTCCAACTAATGTCAGATAAGGCCATCTCTGCTACATATGTATCTGGAATTCCGGCTCCCTCCAAGTATACTCTTTGGTGGTTTAGTCCCTGGGAGCTCCGGGTGGTTCAATTAGTTGATAATATTGTTCTTCTTATGGGGTTGTACTCTCCATTCAGCTTATTCAGTCCTGCCCTATCTCTTCCACTGGGGTCACTGGGCTCAGTCTGATGGTTGGCTGTGAGTATCTGCATTTGTATTGGGCAGGTGCTGGTAGAAACTCTCAGGGGACAGCTATACCAGGATCCTGTCAGCAAGCTCTTCTTGGCATCAGCAGTAGTGCCAGTGTCTGGGTTTGGTGTCTGCACGTGGGATGGATTCCTAGTTGGGGCAGCCTCTGATGGCCTTTCCATCAGCCTCTGTTCTATTTTTTTTTTTTTTGCCCCGTCTTTCCTTTTGGACAGGAATATTTCCAGGTTAAAATTTTTGAGATGTGTGGGTGGCCCCATCCCTCAATTGGGAGCTGTGCCTATTATCTACTAGAGGTGGTCTCTACAGGTTGTAGCTCCACTTTGCTGGTTATTTTGGCTAATGTCATCACTATTGGCTCTTAGAAGCCTCTTGCCACCCTGAAGTCTGGTACTTTCCAGTGGCTATACCCAATTTCTCATCCCTCACTGCTACAAATTTCTATTCAATCTCCTGACTCCTGACTCTCTGTACATCTTTTCTGTCCCTTCCAATACCTGTTCCTGCCCCCCTTTTTCTGCCCCCCTCCTCTCTCCACTACAGGTCCCTCCCTCCCTCCCTCTAGCTCCTGTGATTATTTTTTTCTCTCTTCTATGAAGTATCTACACTTAGGTCTTCCTTTTTCTTAAGCTGCATATGATTTGTGGGTTATGTCATTGGTATTCTGAGACTTGGGCTAAATTGCACTTATTAGCGAGTGCATACCATGTGTTTTCTTTTATATCTGGGAAACCTCACTCAGGATGGTATCTTCTAGTTCCATCTTTTTGCCTGTGAATTTCAAAAAGTCATTGTTTTTAATAGCTGAGAAGTACTCCATTGTGTAAATGCCACAATTTATGTATCCATTCTTATGTTTAGGGATACTTAGGTTGTTTTTGTTTCTTTTGGTTATTATAAATAAGGCTGGTATAAACATAGTGGAGCATGTGTCCTTGATATATGTTGGAGGATCTTTTTGGTATATCAGTAGTGGTATAGCTCAGTCTTCAGGTAGAACTATTTTCAATTTTCTGAGGAGCCACCAGATTTTTCTAACCTTTCATACTGTAATCTCATTTAGCCTTCACAATATCATTACCAATTTTTTTCTATTGTAAAATGAAGTAAACTGAAAATTAGAAAGTAAAACACTTGATTTTAGTTCCACTGATGAAGCTGAGATTCGAAACTACATGCTTTTATAACAGTAGTGAGTATTGCCACTAGACTGCATGGCAGTTTGGATTACATTTGGTTCCATTAGATTTGTTAGAAAGGATGAGAAAAATTAGTATACTTACCTTTTAATTTTGGATAATTCTTCAAATATATATGTAGATATTGTCTCATGTTTATTATTAACTACAAAATAGAATATGGTATTGCAATACTCTCCATCCATTCAACACCTCTGAAAAACTGTTAAATTGTTACCACAATTTTAAGACCTTTTCAGGATGGACATTTTCTCAGATCTACCATAAGAACTAGAAGATTTTTTTTGACATTTTTTCTCTGAACTGCTTATTATCAATCTACATTTGAATTCCTACTTATTATTTATATCACATAGTACATCTTTTGTTATTGATCCTTATTTTTGGTCTAATCAAAACTATTGGTGTGATGTTATCTAATTTACTTAAAGACATATAAAAGCAGAGTGTGAGTACAGAATTCTCTACCTAAGAGATTAAAAAAGCAGATCAGGAACCTTAATACTGCCAGACATCTTCCAGTAAAGAAGGTTGTTTAACAATGTCTGTGTTTATTCCTGTATAACTAATGGAAAACACCATAATTCAGATTTGTGCATTATTGAATAGATTATTCAGTTATATGTTTTCTAATTCTGTTGGATATTAGGTAATAAATAACTGTTACATTGAAAATAAATCACCACACATATGTCTGATACCTTTTAGAAAAGATTTCACAATGAAATCATTTTTCTTTTTACATTTCTTTCAAATTTATTCAAATAATATTTGGGCATAATATTATATATAAAGAAGTCACATAGAGTAAAATTAGACCTTTTTTAAATATTCCAGTTGGCTGAACAGCATGAACAGTAAAATATATATTCCTACTGGGAAGGGCGGGGAAGAGATTCACCATATGAGGTTTTTGAATGTTAAAGTATATCTTTCTGTGATTTCGTTTTCAGCAGGAATTATGAGTTTTATTGAAAGACACATGCTTTCATAAATATAGTTACTTCCTTTTGAGAAAACACCCTAAACCTCAGAGTAATGTGATAATTATAAAAAGCCACATTTATGTGTCTATAATTTGTCTGGGAAGATCCTAAGTGTGAAGCATTTTCTCATTGTGGCAACAGCAATTGTTTTCAGAGCTTAGCTACAATGATGACCAACAAAAGAGTTTCCTGCAGGAAGGAGCTATGGATTCCTGTGTAGTATGTCAGACCCCTGGGGGTCTCTGCCAACACAGCTATGAAAGACAGAAGTGCTTGGGAAGGAAAAGTTTCTTAGGAGTAAGTTCATATCCCACATCTAGCTTCTCACAGCCTGAATGCTGATTAAAGGTTGCAAACCTTTCATGTCAAATGAGGTGGTTTTTTTCTTTTCCCCCATAATCACCACATGAGCAACTATAGTGTAAATCATCTTCAGATTTTATTACTAACAAAACGTTGCTTACCAATGTAACTAAATAAACTCTTATTATGTTTAAACGAACTTGTAGCAGTGCCAGATCCACCCTCTGGTCAAAGACTGAGGATATTTGGATAGCTGCCGGGTTGTGAAACAAGCTTATGTATATCATTGATTCTCAAACGGACTAAAAAAGAAGTGTGAAATTTGCTTAAAACTAAAGGTTTGTCAAAAGAAATGGAGTCTGTGAAGCTATGACTGCACAAATAGCCTCTTAGCAGCCAGAAGTATTACACACCCAGAGGAAACTGGGAGCTCTTCGTGCAGATGCTAGATAAGCTTGCCAAGGAACCATATGTTGCTCCTGGAAGAAGATTTTTGCAGTTTGGCATCTGGATCCCAGAAATATCATTCAATAGGGAAAATGAGAAGCATATGAAGATAAAGAAAAAGATAGTGTCCATACAAGCACCAGGAACCCAAGCTACACAAAGATGTATTTTAAAACATGGTTTTAATGAAGAGGAAAATGTAATTTCAAGACTAAGATGTAAATGTTTTCAGAAGATGCAAATGATAAGACTAGAAAAAAATTAACATAATATTTAACATTACAGAAATTCCAGTAGCCCTCACTGATTCATTTATTCTCACATGGGAAATTCGCAATCTCATAGACCAATAATTGCATGGGAGGGAGGCTTAACCCCTCGAGGATGCTTTTGTATTGATTTTCAATATTTACATGCCTCTGTGGTTTTCCATGTAAAATGCAAATAATAAAAAAGTTAGTTTTTTTTTCTATTCAGGTTCCATGCTATGAAATTTGCTCCACACATCTGACTGCATTAGAGAGCTAACGATTTCAGTGTTTAATATTGAAATAGCATCCAGCAACAGGATCTACTCAATGTGGATAGATTTTTCGCTAATATGTCTGGGTGCAAAATGAGGGGCAATGTTCTATTAAGGTTCAAATGCAGAGTTCTATATTTAAATAGTCAAAAGCAAAGAACACATTAACATGTACATTGTAATTAATTTAGTTACATTATAAATTTCCCATTTAAAAAAATAGACCAATGTTTGTGCTGTTTGTGACGGGTAGCCCGATGTATTCTAGCTTTCTATTTTTCACCTTTTGACTATTGCACTCCAATGACTAATTGACAGCTCTTAAAAGTTTCTGTCACAGTTGGCTTAACTAGTCAGTCATAGGTCAATATATCTGGCTGACACAACTGAGAGGCTTACACAATGAGAAGCCATGGGATAATGTATGGGAAGGGCCAGCCATTTCCTTGCCCTTTGCCCTACCCCTACTTTGGCAATAGATCCCATGTTTTTTAATTGTGGAAGAGGTTGTCACTCCAATAATGAGTTCTCAATCTGCGTTTAGTTTCGAATACAAATAGATAATGGAGGTCACGGAAGGTTACCTTTTTATCTGGCTGTGTTTACATGTTGCCAAAACAACTCATCTTTTCAGTCAATTTAGAGGAAAAATCAGCTAGATAATTTATTTGTTGTTGAGTAGCAACCAATTGACCCAGTGTGCCACCTCTGAGCAGTTTAATTCTGTGAAAAACACCATTAAATAAGGTGGATGTGTCAGTTAACTCTCTCCATCCCTTTCCACTAACAGTCTCCATCTGTCTTTTTCATATCAGGTTTTAAGGGGAGATATTTCATTGTCAATTATTTTATAATTTTCGCCCTACAATCTTTTACATCCTGTTATAATGACTTAATTTGTCATTTGGTTTAAAGTTTAGTGTAGGTAAACTATTACACGAGCACACACTAATAGCCACCCATTGTCATTAGCACATAAACATGTACACACACAGACATACACACAAAAAAAAACCCTCACATACATATACATGCACACATGTGCACACAAACACTCCACTCATGCACAGACACTCTCACACCCCTTCCAAACATTCATATTCTCATATACGCTAAAAAACATTTGCAGATATATACCTGTTTCAAGTATAAGCAACCACATTTCTATAAGTAACTGTATCAAACTCTTTCTGGTATAGAAGTATTGAAGGTTTTCAAATCTCTTAAAATATGGTACACAAGTAAATTCTTTAAAATTTTAATTTTCATAAACGTATTGATCTTTATTATATTATGATGGTGACCATTTTTTCCCTTGTAAGCATTCATAGTAGCAGCTTACATTTTAAATGTTCTTCCTTTTGTAAATCTCCTGCTTGACCCATGTTCTAGATCTTGAAAGAGATGAGGATGAGGGCCTTGGTTGGTAAATCCTTCAGATTGTTGTCACCCACATACCAAAGGCATTTTCTGACTACTACTAGTTTCTCTGAAGTTTGAAATTGGTGGCCCTTCATACCTTGGCACTGAGCATTAACTAAATGCACAGTGTTTTATATATTCTCAGTTTGGGATGAAAAAGGTCTTTAGTGCAACATTAAGGTCACTTGTCTGTTGATGAAGGGATAGAAGGTTTCACTGTATTGTCACTTGGCAGTTTTCCCTCACAGCATGCAGCGTATATGTGGTAGAACAACAGGTCTCATGTCATGATGTAGATATCTTATACTAGATACTCAATAGCTTGCCGGGAGCAACTTGACAATAGTGCTTTATTTTTTATTTACACAATTTTATCAGATAAGCACAAGTCAAATTATTTATATAAGAAGAATATATGAAAAATGTGTATATGTGGTGACAAATGCATATTTTAGGCTAATTGCCAAAGACTGTGAATAAACATACATATATTTAAAGATATGAAAAAATAAATGTTTGTTATTTTGATGTGACCTGCATAATCATTTTTTTTTTTAAATTCTCATTTCAAGTTGGGGATTTGGTCATTATGATAACATAGAGACTTTTTATCTTCTACACTACATTTCAGAAATTCTTTATATAAAAGGCAGAATGTCATCATTAGTACTCTTAATACTTTCTTAGTATAATACAAATAAAGACCCCGTTAAAAAAATGTGACAGCTTACATTCTGAGAATACATTTGCACCTTGGCATCCAAGCATCACCTTCTTTCTTGTAGACACTTGAGATATGGAGATTTACCTGTCAAAGACTGAAACTCATGACCCCTCCCTACAGCTATCCTTAAAACCCAGTTTTAGAAAAATGTTAAATGCATTAACCTTGTTCTGATCTTGGGCACATAGCTGCAGAGCTATTCTCAGGTAGGAATAATTGAAAGGTATGAGTTTTATATGGATTTTACTGTTAAAGTCTTTTTCCTGAGGCAAAGCCAAAGGATAAACCCACGCCACACATTCAGCGGCAAGAACCAAAAGCCAGCTCCATTGCCTCCAATTATTGAGCCACAAATGAACAAAGGGGTCATGATTTAGTTCTGAGCACATTTTATATGTCTACTTCTGCTTCATTTTTTATTTATTCTGTGTGTGTTCCTGGTTGTAAAAATAGGAGATGCCTATGAATTCACTTCGTTGGGATGATTTTACATATCAAGGATAGATTTTGTGGTACTTGTAATATATATATATATATATATATATATATATATATATATATATATATATGACAAAATATTTTTGCAAAGAACTAAATAATATTTCCAGTAGGTACTATCATAATCGCTAGTGCAACATAGTTCATTTGCAGATTGTCTAAATTAGCACTTAGTATTTTAAATGAAATTATTTAGTAAGTGCAAGTATCAGAAATATTCCAGGCTGAGCTTCATGTGTTTTGATTTACTCACAGCAATGGACTTTACTGAAGAAGGATATAACTGCAAATGGTTGTTAAGTTTCCTTCACTCATTAAACGGACAGAATGCTAAGGCAGACTCACCAGCCACTCTGCTTCTATCTACTAACACTCAAAGGGATAACATCACTGCTAAAATACAAGTAGGGCCCTGTCAAAATCAGTTTGACTCATGAATATTAAATCTATCTTATCAATCATTGCTCAATTGTTTACATTTTGGAAGATCCAGTCACACAACTTAAAAGCAAAGCAGACAGTTGACTACAGTTAAAAAACACAAAGTATTTTCCCTTGAAAATGACAAAGATCTAAAATCAACATTAAAGTGAGGCAAAATAAAAATTCCAAAACATGTAAATTTCTTGGTAACTTCAAATTGTATAAGATTGCTAATAAAACTCAAATAAGTTTTATGATTTTATATACTAGGAATAACAGAAAAATTTTAAAAATCCTACACAATTTAATTGATACATTGGGTAACTAAATAAAAATTAAGTGCACTTAACACTTCTTTCAGATCAGTGCATAATATAATATTTGACTGAAAAATTATTTAGGATTATTTTGAGTTATAGACTTAGAACTAAAAATTTAAAAGTTCCTAAAATTAGCACAGGGATACATGGCTATAGAGGAGGAAAAAAAAATAAAGTTAATATAGTAACTGTGTTTGTTGGTTTAAAAGAAAATAACCCTCGTAAGTTCATATACTTGAATGCTTTTTTCTTAGTAGGTGGAAATGCTTGAAAAGGATGATGAGGTGTGGCCTAGTTGGGGGAAGTGTATCATTGTGGGTAGGTTTTGGAGTTTCAAAAGCCAAAGCCATTTCTACCTCTCTCAGTATGTTGTTTCTGGATCAATACATAAGCTGTCCACTATTGCTTCAGCCTGCCTCTCTGTTGTAATTTTCACAGCTGTGGTGGCCACTGACATACCCTCTGAAACTGTAAGAACCAAGTAAATTCTGGTGTTTTTTTTTTTTGTTTGTTTGTGTTTTGTTTTGTTTTGCTTTTTTGTTTTGTTTTTTTTAATTTCATGCCTAGGTCATGGTGTTTTTTCAAAGAGGAGGAAAAGTAACTAGGAAGCTGACCAAGAGCAAGGCTGTGAAGAGCACAAAGGGAAAGAGGAGTCTTTGCCTCTCGGTTCTGCATTCACCCGCACAGAAAGATGCAGCTTCATTTCTCATTATTATACGACTAATGATAAAATTATGTTATTGAAACTGCTTTTTTAAAGTCACAAAGTTACTTCACTCTCTACAACACTCAAAATTCAATGTAAATAACTTCCTACAAAGAAGTTAGAAATGACTTTCAAGGAGCACTCTCATGAAAAATTCACAAACTTGGTTGTAGGAGGCTACAGCCCCTCCCGTGGGCTACCCGAAGCTGTACCTTAAAGATGGCACCCATCAGCTATGGAGCTTGTGGTAAACAAGTCCACATTTGGCGGTGATTTGTTCCTGCTCTTCTGGTTGGCTGAGGCTGCGCTCCTGGTGAGGTAACGTGGCCAGCCATGATTGGAGTGGATAGGAGAGTATAAAAGGGCTTGTAGCCCTTGTAGCCCGGGGGCTCACGGGAGATGAAGAAAGAAGGTTGCTGAACAAACTGCTGAGAGAAGAACTGGTGGTTGCATCTTCCTTGCTGGTCAAGAGAGCAGACGCGACACTTGGTTGATATATATATATCCAATATTGTTAACTTTGGTATGCTATATAAAACATACTAATTTTACATGAAAGAGGAAAAGAATCTCTGAAACAGAAAAGGAAATCACCATATACATCTTTCCTCTCAAATTTCTCAACAGTATCTGTTGTACAGATAAAGGCAAGTTTGTGATGGTGCATCCTTTAGATTCAGTTACTAAAATAACTTTCACTCCTTCAAACACTTACACAAATCTTTCATAGAAATCAAGAACAAATCAATTTTAGCTCATTTCAAAACAGTCATATGAATAGAATTGATGCTAGACACAGGCTGAAAGGACACAAAACTCATGACTCATTGGATGGCAAATGTTTATAAGAATTTTAGATGATAATTAATCAAGGTTAACCTCCTCTTTAATATCAAAGGTAGACTCTTTTAACCAAAAAAGTCTATATATTCAGAATATAGGAATAATATTCTTATATAAGAGTATTAATAATAATAATAATAATATCACAAACCAACACATTACTGACACATACTTAGAAACTGAGAACAAAATTTAGTACTGAAGAAAATCTATTTTATAGTTTGGACAACCTGAAATCATTTGAAGTTCCAATAAGCACAAATGGTAAAATAAAATCTGAATTTCTTTATACCTTGAATTAAGGATAGAATAGGAAACTTAATAAAATTTTGGAGGGTTCAAGCGGTTGGCATTTGCAAGGAGACTAAAGCTTGGTGTGATTCCGTTCTGCTTGTCTGTTCTGTGGAACAGTAGAAAGTTGTTTTCTGTCCAATTTCTCCCACAGTGAAGTGTGTACCTCCACCTCATGGAAGAGTCTATGGACACGGATACAAGCCATCTTAGGCCTCGGAACTACCTTTTCCATTGTCAACTACAAGCTGACAAAGTCTCTCACTTTATAGTATATAATAATGAAAATGAGCGCCAGTTATTCTAAACAGGCAGTTTAGGAGTAGGGGCAAAAGATGCATTACACATCCTAGAGACAGAAGCAATGAACTATGAAGACAGTCCAATTAAAGTAATACTGGCAATTTTGAAAATCTCTGTACAACCAACAGTTTTCCTCGGGGGCTTCGAAATTACACCATCTGTGTTCTCAAGTTTGAAGTGTGGTTCAGGTCCTCTGCACATGTGTGGTCAGCATCTAGTAGCTATAAGGAAAGATGCAGAGTCTGAAGATGAAGATGAGGAGGATGTAAAACTCTTAGGCATGTCTGGAAAGGGATCTGCTCCCGGAGGTGGTAACAAGGTTGGCTCCACAGAAAAAAATTAAACTTGATGAAGATGATGAGGACAATGATGAAGATGATGAAGAAAATGATAATGATGATGATGATGGTTTTGATGAAAAGAAAACTGAAGAAAAGTTTCTAGTGAAGAAATCTGTACAAGAAACCCCAGCCAAAAATGCACAAAAATCAAGTCCAAATGGAAAAGACTTAAAACCATCAACACCAACATCAAAGGGTCATGAGTCTTTCAAAAAACAGGACAAAAACTCCTAAAACACCAAAACGAGCTAGTTCTGTAGAAGACATTAAGGCAAAAACGCAAGCAAGTATATGAAAAGGTGGTTCTCTTCCCAAAGTGGAAGCCAAGTTCATTAATTATGTGAAGAGTTGTTTCTGGATGACTGACCAGGAGGCAATTCAAGATCTCTGACAGTGGAGGAAGTCTCTTTAAGAAAATGGTTTAAACCGTTTAAAATATTCTGTCTTACTTCATCCCTGTACTAGTTGCTATCTGACTGTCCTTTTTATAATGCAAAGCGAGAACTTTCACTACTGTGTTTGATAAATATTGTACAGGTCAATTGCCAGGAATGTTTAAAATGCCTGTTAAGTTATCAAGGATGAAACTCCACCCGTTACTTGGTTTTAAGTATGTATGGAATGTGATCATAGGACATAGTAATAGTGGTTGTCAGATGTTGAAATGGTAGGGAGACAAAAATTTAGATGTGAAATAAACTTAGTATTTTAATAAAATAAAAAACCAACCAACAAACAAATAAACAAAAAGCAACAACAGCAACAGAAAAAAAAAACAAGTAGACTAGAAACAAAATCCACCTGGTGAATTAACACCCCTCAGAAACAATTGCCTGCCACCAATTGCATATGTTTTATACCAGGAAAGAAAGAAACACATGATCGATCGGTAGTTTGTATATGTTCATGTTATTTATGAATGTTTGATGTATTTTAATACATCAAAATATGAATGACAGCTTTTGCTAATTTCATTTGTCACCAAATTCAGATGAGCTAAAATCAAACTGTGTGTTTGTCTTCTCTCTTATGTCTCTTACTCACATAAGTTCTTGCATTAATAATGTTCATGCTTTTGATTTCATGATGTCAACAAAGCTTAGTACTGGAATTTTACAAAATAAATGGCATACCATCGAAGTTTTAAGAAACCCAACCCACATAATTTCCAAGAAATTCAGAAAATGATAGCTTTTTCAGTTCAGTAATTATCTGTCTCCAGGTCTGCCAGTTGACTTATCCTCATCCCCCATACCCCTAACCCACTGGACCTCCCCACTCCCTGGGACCTCAAGTCTCTAGAGGGTTAGGTGTGTCTTCTCTCACTGAGGCCAGACCAGGAAGTCCTCTGCTGCATATGTGTCAGGGGGCCTCATACCAGCTGATATATGCTGCCTGGTTGGGAGCTGGGTCTGAGAGATCTCGTGGTTCCAGGTTGATAATTATCTTTTCATTTTGAAAATAGTTTATGTAAATTTATGGTTTAAATGATTTAAATTATGGTTATATAAATTTAATGTACAGTAGGGTGTTAGGAATAAATCTTTTCCAAACATGAAGTGAAACATAAAAAGAGGAAAAAGAAAAAGAAGTAATCAAATGTGAAATGATAAGAACCCACCATTAATTCCGGTTTTTATTATTAGCTTATTCACATATATATTTATTTCCATGGGTAATTACAATTTTATATTCTGCCATTGCATGTGGGATTGGGCATGCATGTGAGGGTATAAATGAGAATTTCTTTGGGATATGACTGCATGGTCAATTTCAGTTTGGATAGTTACCAAAGGGATGCATGTTGAACCTTAGTACATTGAAATAAATAAACCCCATTATTTAATAACATTTTTAACGTTAAAAGCACTGAGAAATTGTCATAATAATCAGAAGTAAGAAAATTCTTTTCTAAAATCACGTGTAAAGTAAGTTAATTGCATCAGGATATAATGTACAATGTGATAGTCAAACCTATCATGTTTTCTAGACCTTTCAGTTGGCCTCTTCATGCTTAATATTTTTGTTCATGAATTCTAAGGAAAACTCTGTTTAATTAATTGAATGTTGAGATGAGGCAATCGTAAGGAACGTAGTGAGAAGACAGACAGGACTGCAATTGTGAAGTCATTGACAGAATACTGAGGGCTGTGTGTAGAAAGACACATCGAAGCAACTAGTTACACACTGCTTCCTGTTTCCGCTGAATTGAATCATTCTCTCTTAGCAGGAATAACAAAGCATATAAAACTCAAAACGCTAAGGAAACCTACAAGCCTCAGAAAACTTGACAGCTTGAATGACTGAGAAGGCTTCATCCCAAGGTTACAGAAACGTCTAAACCACTGCAGTGGAGAGCAGGTTCTGCCTGTGTGTTGAACCGGGAGATCTAGTGACTCTGGTACCCATGGAGTCACCTCTGCTCTTAAGGGGCTTCAGGAAAATGCAGATATGTTTGTGTCATCACTGAATCTCTAAGTAAAATTGATATAATTACTGTTCTGCTGAGCTAGACTTTGGGCTTGCATCACTGCCCTATAGGGGGTGATTGGGAATTTCTTCAAACCTCCCAGGAAATTCACATAACCCTGATGAAAAATATAAAATAAAATTAAGGAAAAGGAAAGGCACTTTATAAACATATCCTTAATTTTACAAATAATGGAAATATAATGATTTATATTTCTGCCTGGATTTATAAAATTGAACAGTATTTGTTCAAGACTAATAGATTTGACATCTCAAAGTTACTTACTGTGTGTGTCTATTTTCATTTTCTATTTTGACATGAGATGAATTATTTGAAGCTATTTCATAAATATGTCATTTTAATAACATTTTAATAACGTTTACCTTTAGAACTGGATTGATAAATTCCTCAAGTTGAATGAAAAATTCTTTTTGCCTGTTTATGTTTAGTAACAAAGTAGATTGATTGTGCTTAGCTTTTTAAACAAAGCACCTGTTGATTCAATAATATTGACAGAAATTTTATTTTCATATATCTCTGGCATTATGTTTGTAAGAAAGTGAAAAAGAAAATATTTTCATTTTTATATCAAGCATAATGCCAGAGGACACTTACAGGACATATGCCACTTCTTCGTATCCAATACATGCAGTGTTTGACTGCTCCTTTTAAATGCTTTAATTCTGTCACCAGGCTAATTATAAACAATGTAAATAAATTTGTTATTTCTAGTTTAGTTCTTGGTGATGGAGACAAAACTATTTACAATGCCAATATTATTGCATTTGAATTTCTGCTTAAATTTCTCATTTTCAGTTTTCTGTAGTTCCTATCCACACATTATCATCATTGAGATGATTACAGAAGTTTTAGATTGTATGGCATGTATATATTCATAGACGTTATCACTATCATATTTTTTCTGGTTCCATAAAGCTCAAAATCTCTGATTCTTGGAAAATTAGTGATAAGGTGAAATTCATCTCTGTCCCTTGGATTTGCTTCTTCTAATAATCCCACAGCTATATATTTGTTGAATATGAGGTATCTTTCTGTACACTGTACCTATAGCAAGTGTTATTTTCAGTATTCTCTGATATTTTCTGAAGAACCATATTGCTTCTGGGTTATTTATTCTAGGAAATAGACAACAACATATATTAGTCAAATAATATTTAAAGAAAAAGAATCCATCAATTATCTGTTGATTATCAAGAAGATGCAATGCCCAACAATAATACCCTTTTGATGGCCGACATTGATCAAATTGGCTGAAAGAAGCAGAGAACAGCCAGGTGCCCAGAAAAGGCTCAGATTAATTTAACAATCTGTAAAGGATCCTCTCAAAATTGTAGGGCTGCCATGCAGCTTGATTCAGCTTTACAGCTGTCATGAGTTGCCACCATTTCAGGAGTGGGCATGGATGTTGTACCTGCCCTTGAGTCATCCCTACACCTGTCAGGATTGCTCACCCACACTCCTGTAACTAACCCAAATTAAACTCATTTTATTCATAATGCTGCATGTTGGTGATATTCTAACGTTGGTCTGTGATCAGGTCACTATCTGGTATGAGTAGATGCTTTTCCATGTCTCCCCATTGAATAATGTGACAAAACTCATGTGTGTCCACCTAATACGACTTTAAAGTCATAATATGTCAATTCTATATTTATAAATTGAAGTATGTATTCATAATTATTGACATAACTATATACCTGTATGCTCTCACACCATATATTATTTTATAATTATTCAGACTTTACATGCACACATGTCAAATGTCATTCCACACTTCCAAAGTGTTCTTCATGATTACTACCTGCACAATCTTGAAGAAACTGAACAGAACTTTTAGAGTTAAGTCTTCCTCAGAATCAAATCTTCCTCTACAATCAAATGTTCTATATTATTTTGTGTTTACTACTCAAACCATATTTGTCCACAATGTTGTTTAGATCAAACAGAATTATTGAATAAAGGAGCAATTCTTAAAGGTGCAGAATATATGAATGCCAAATACAGTTATATATTGCTAGCTCACAAATGTTGTATCCAAATGTATCTGAATGTAGTGTAAATGATAATAGTAATTTACCTGGGAGGGTTGAAACACACACACACACACACACACACACACACACACACACACACACACGCACATACACTTCTATTGCTAGTTTTAGGTGTTAACATGTCAGTCCAGAGTTATTTGAGCAAATCTCTGTTGGAGAATTGTCTTGAACAATATGATCTGACTTGTAGGAACATATATGGGACCTTTTCCTGACTATTATTGACATAGTGGGCCATAGCTCAGCAAATACTCAGAAATCATGGTTGTTTTAATTATTGTGCTGGGGATATGATCTGAGTATCTGAATCTATGTGGAAAAAAATTCATTTGGTTAACTTCATTGGTAATGCTAGCTCACTGTGCATAAGGATAACCCTGTGCATGTGACCTGCAATGTGTAAGAGTATTACTTGGGAATATTCCAAAGACAACAAGCCAGTAAGTGATTTTCTTTTCAAGATTCTGACTCATATTTTGAGGCTAGAATCCTTCTTTTAGTTCTTGTTCTGACCTTTCTCAGTAATGAAAATCCAAGCTGAAATAAACTTTCTCCTTTTGGTTAGAGTTGCTTTTGTTTACATTTTATCACAGGTGCAAAAACATAACAAAAACAATTCATGTTACTCTTCAAAAAAAAAATCAAAATATGGAGGAATGTACTGAAGTTATTCTGAGAGTTGTAGGAAAGATAAGCAAAACTGAAAAAGAGAAAATACAAGGGGATCTTGAGAAGATGGGAATGTTCAAAACATGTTGATTCAGAGAAATGAGGGGTAAAGTGGTTGGAATTTGGAATGAGGGTAGAGATTCCTATAATTTTTTGCTTTCTGGTGTTCCTGGGATACAACCAATCCTGTGTCTCCTTATGCTGGAGATTTCTGCAGCAGGCAGAGAATGTGCCTTTGTTTTTCTTGCTTACATAGAACTCAGATAAATTTTCATGAACTGTAGGAAGATATAGTATGTCCCAGTGTGTCCCTCTAGAGAGGGGAGACGAAGGGGAAAGTACAAGGTCTGTAATGGATTGGATAATTAAGTCTGTTTGGCATTTCTTCCATCCTCACTTCATTCTTTTGTTTTGTTTTGTTTTGTTTTGTTTTGTTTTGTTTTGTTTTTCATCAAAAAGTACATTTTCATTTTATTTCAGCATGTTTTCAAATACTTTGAATCCTTCCCTAGAATAATCGCCAAAAATATTTTTATATCATCCCATTAGTTTCGTAAACACACACACACACACACACTCACACACACACACACACACACACACACACACACACAAAGTCATTAATTTACATTTGCATATCATTTCTACAATTAGCGCTATAATGGTAGCTACTTGATGCCTTCCTTTTATGTCCATGTGAATGGACAAAGAAAGAGATGGACAAAGAAAAACAGTGAGAGATATACAGAGACAGACAGAGGAGAGAGGGAGAGAGAGAGAGAGAGAGAGAGAGAGAGAGAGAGAGAGAGAGAGAGAAAGCACTCATCTATGATGTGTGGAGGTCAGAGGCTGACATTGTCTAAATTCTTTTATCAAACTCTACTGTAGATTTTGAGACAGTTTCTCACTGAACTAGGAACTTAATGTTTCTGCTAGACTGGCTGGCTAGCAAAGCAACGAAGTTCTATCTTTTGATCCACCTAGACAAAGTTACTGATGGACTCTGCACTCAGTATTTATGAGGATGATGGGACCTGCCTTCCAGTCATCATGATGAGGCACTAGGCATTCTGCACACCAAGCCAATCTACTCCACCCTACTTTACTTATTTCTGATCATTTGTTTACTATATTTATTTTTAATAATTAATTTATTTTTTACACTCCATGTTTTATTTTCCCCCACATCTACCATCCGACTGTTACACATCCCATACCTTCTCCCTACCCACCTGTCTCCAACATCACTTCTTGTTCGAAGGAGCAAACACAATGTGAACAATAACTGAGATGAAGACCTGAAAATAAATGGAAAAATTTTAATTTATTTATTCTTGAAATGGTTATCTCACTGAAAATAGGAATATCAATTATAGAGTGAGTTCCAGGACAGCCAGGACTACACAGAGAAACCCTGTCTTGAAAAAAAAAAAAAAAAAAGAAAAGAAAATTCTTAAAATGATAAGATAAAATAATCTTTTCCTATGATTCTTTTATCTTTTAAGATAAAATAATCTTTTCCCTACATTTCATTTCATTGTCTATCATTTATAATGTCTTTTAAAGCATTCTGCCAATAATTTGTCAGTCTCCATACTCCACTTCTGTTGCAAATCTTGTACCTTTTTATATTATGTGACAGAAAATTAGTGAATTTAGCTGTATATTGAACCATAGTAATAGTGTGGTTATTTATACATGATTTGTATGTATATATTTGTAACTATATATATATATATATATATATATATATATATATATATATAATATTTATAATATACATACATTTACATACTATATAAATATATATAAAACATTTATTACATAATTACATATATATTATAAATAACAATGGATTCGATTGTATTCTGTTGCGGAATTAGAAGTAACTACATAAAGTTCCATTACTTCTTTTCTATGAAAAGATATTAAAGAATTGAGGCCGTATGTCTTGAAGTAAGACTAATATTTATTTGGCATCTGAGGATGTTGAACATTCATATTTATAAACTTAATAATGTACAAAAAGACCAGGGAAAATTAGTGGCACAGACGTGAAATGCTGGGGATGCTCTTAGTAAACTGTGCATTATTCTTTTGTGGCACAGAACAGACAGGAAAATATTAATGCAACTATGAATCTATAGTAATTGTGACTGAATTTACCCATGAAGTCCTGCTCCTACAAAGAAGACACTGACAGCTAATGACTTCTGAAAGAGGGAGAGTCAGTCTTCGTCAAGGATTGTGCTGCTAAGGGTCTACCAGTACTCCAGTCGACAGTCTTATACTGCCCCTACTGCAGCACTTGGAGGACCTAATGGGTTAAGTCAAAGAGCACATGAAGTTGGAATGGGACAGTAATAAGGTGGGTTAGGGAAGACATTCAAGAGGAAAGAATGAGAATGGTTTTGATTAAAATAAACATTTGCACATATCAAAGTTTCATGTAATTGAAGCAAAATAAAATGGAAAAAAAGAGAAAAATAAACTTCATAACACATTCACTTTTTAACATAAAGGCATCTTGTGTTTGTTTAGAATTGTCATATTGATTATCTCTATGGAAAACTTTAGACTGTAGAATAGGTTATAAAATTAGGTAAAAGAAAAAGTCTTCTGGCTTTCTTATTATTTCTTGTCAGTGTTAAATTGTTTGGTGCTATTTTGCATGGAGGAAATTCTGTCTATGTATCTATGTTTAGAAGCTTCCAAATTTTGATGTGCCAATTACAAGAAGGGTTTAAACACATATTTACAATAAAATTATATGTATTGAGAAAAGCATCACAAAACTAAGTTTTTCTGACACTGCTTTGTAGTACATTGCTGTCTCGTTGTGTAAATCTGACATCTTAAAGAGGGAGTTAGACATCTGTTTTATTCCCTGTAATAATGTGGATTTCTGGGAATAGTTTGCTGAATATCACCACAATAAGATGTACATCACTTTTATTGATGATAAGGGAGATGCCATTTATGAAGCTTAGGTACATCATTTTGTTACTTGGGAAATATAAATCTGACTCACAGGAAAAAAAAAAACAAACCAAAAACTCCAGAAAGACTTCACGAGCTATGTATACAGAATCAGTAGAAAATTATGAAAGGGTACTTATAACCATTTTTAAAAATGATTTGAGTACATTTTTGCAAAGTGTATTTACATTTGGAAATTCCACTATCCTTCATTAAGACACATGAGCCAAAGATAGTAAAAGTGATGCACCCTAAAATTCCATCACTTGGGAGGTGGAGACAGTTCAAAGGCAACCTCCACTGTGGAATAAGTTCTAAATTAGATTGAGCAACCATTATACAAAAATATTGAGAGCCAAAAGTCTATTGGTTTAGTGTGTAAGTCAAAGGGAAGAAGAAAATTACTGCTTTTCCTGACTGTGCTAAAGTTACTCTATGACATATACTTTTATTTAATGATATTCATGTGACACATTGGTAAAGAGCCATCATAGTCTACAGTGAAGGGAGCTAGTATTTGATTTTCAGGAATACAGTATCTGGGGAAATAAAAAGAGAGGAGTTTTGTCCCTTCCATTTCTCCTCTCTGCAGCCTTGCTCATCAACCATTATCCTCATACCCAAACCTTGTTCCATTTAATCTTCCAAGTTTCTGCCCTGGAAAAGGAAGCCAACTCTTAAGATACAATGCTTGATACTTAATATCCAAAATCATGTCCTTCACTAACACATTTGTTTTTGTTTGTAGTTTGTTTTTTTTTTTTTTTTTTTTTTTTTTTTTTTTTTTTTTTTTTTTTTTTTTTTTTTGCTGGTGACAGAGGTAAAGTGGACCGTGGTCTGAACATGCTACTATGGGTTTACAGAGATATATGTCCTGGATGGTATATGGTACAGTCGGAGGGTTTACACTACTAGCCCCAGCCCTTGGGAATTTCACCTCATGATTCATACTACTGAGCAGAAGCATCTGAGTAATATGAACTTGTACTATAATAGAATCACCATCATCCCAATTTTGAAGAGTTGATATTAATATAGATTCTATTTTTCATAATTATGTGTAATTATACAATGTCTCATTAATTTAAAAAAATGAGTAAAGTTGTTGCAACAGCACTTACATTTAGAATGTTTTAGAATGACTTTTACCATTAGAACATATATACTCTAATATGATTGAAGCTTCATAGAATTATATTTTCATAAATACAACTCATCTCCATAGGTAGTATTCTCCCATTCTGCAATTCACAGAATTAATACTCAGCATAATAAGAAAGAAACTGAGATAAGAGGGAAATGGAATTACATTTGAAATGTAAATAAATAAAATATCCAATAAAAAGAAAGATATTAGTGTTAAATTTCCTTACTAAGGCCATGAATATTTCCATTTGTATTAACTCTAAACTGGTGAATATGAATATATTTACACAAATATGAATTGTATATAGAAGCTTCTATTGAATCACAATAATTAAGGGGAAAAAAGCAAAATATCAGAACATTCTCATGCAGTAGAAACATGGTTGATTTATCTATCTTATCGGCTCATAATTTTATACCACATGGACAAATTCAAGTAGCAATTTAAGTCCTCCCAGAATAATCATAACTTTTCATATCTCCGGTTTTCCACTCATTCAGGTTGTTTGTCTCGACAATGTAAAGCATCTGATGTTCATGTGAATACTGTAACACTGTAGAGCTGGGAGCTTTTGACTGTTGGGCACGCTTCACTTATCTGAGGATAAAACTGGAATTTATCATGAGTTTGAAGGAAAATGATCCTATATGTACCTCATATAATTTCATTTTTCACTTTTTAAATTGCCCTTCCCTTAAACTCACCAAGTTTGACTTTCCAGAATAGTGTCTCTTAGCTTACTTAAGTCAATGAGCCAGAGATTCCTGGGTCTACAAGACCCTGGGAGCAAAATTAACTTTTAGTCTGACCAAGCAATCATTTTGTGAATAGTAATCTAATGGTCTTAAAATTAATACATTTGTCTAAGGAAATGGCTCCTGAATGCATCAAATAGGTCCACATGGTATTTCTTATTTAATTCACTAGTTCAAAGGCCATTCAAACTATATTGTGTAAAATAAATGCCAAATTCATATAGTCTACATATTTCCTGTTTTCCTTGTCAAACAAACCTTATGCATGCCAATTTAAAATCCTAATCTTTTAATATATATGCAATAGCAAAATATAATGTAATTCATAATGTAAAACAGAGTAGATTCAATAATTTAGTGAAGTTAGAATTTTAATTCTATACTATATAGTGCCAGGACACCTAAAATAGTACACCTAATTATTATAGAATAGGATACTTCATTGCAAATTTCAAGAAATATTACCAATATCACCTTTTGTATATGCCATCACTCATACTTGAAAAATGTGTATTATTACATAATTTCATATATTAGTAAAATTATGTTGTGAATAAACCATATACAAACTCACATTACAATAAAGTGTAATAGTTAATGTTTTGTATTTTAGCAAGATTGCTAAATACTGTCATACAATTTAGAAAAAAGTGTCCATTTTAATTAAATTGCAATCAAGATTCACAACGGAACTCATAAATAATTCTTACTAGGAAAGGTGCGAGTGAGACTTTGTGAACAGGTGTTTTATTTGATTACACACATTAGATAGGTCAAAAAATGTACCAAGTTTTTTTAGCAGTCTGAGAATTCACAATGTGTAAAGTGAAAAATTTTAAAAGTAATTTTGACTTTCATGCTTCTGATTGGAGATAAAGACTGTTAAAAAATAAAAATAAAAAAAAATAAAAACAAAACCATGCAAACGAAGAGCTCAACTATTCTTTTACTTTTACTTTGAAGTAGTTAAGCCCTCTAGTTTTGAACTTTATGTGAATTGTTTTTTGGCACCAGCAAGGCACAGCTAGTGGTCAGTTCTAACACTGTGTATTCTGTATTAATAGCCAAAGCTTAAACTTCTCAATCATATTTCCTCATATAACTAATGACTTTTAGTGAAAGGGCTTTAAAAAAAGGCTCAAAGTTTAAAAAATAATCTATTCTTCCAAAGGACCAGTATTTGGTCACTAGGACCAACATGGAAGCTAACTTCAGACTCTAGGATTGAGTTGCCCTCTTTTGGCTTCCATGGACACACACACACACACACACACACACACACACAC
>NC_034608.1:67455858-67457496 GCF_900095145.1 Mus pahari
AGAGAGAGAGAGAGAGAGAGAGAGAGAGAGAGAGAGAGAGAGAAGCATGCACACATGTACAGAGAAACACACAGCCATGCACACAGGCATAGAAAGAAAGTGACACACATAATCCCGCACATATGCATATGTGAAAATTAAAATATATATTTTGTAATGATACTTAAGACCAGCAGAAGTATGTGCTTGTTTTATAGAATGAATTATATGCATCACATTTAATCATTTAGTACTATTTTGAATGTATTATAGAGGGTCATTTCTGGAAGGTTAAAGTTCCACTTTGGAAAATAAGGAAGCTCAGGTGACTGATTATTTTACTTCACTGTCTATTTGGCAGTGCTTTCATTTTCTTCTCTATCTTCTTTCTACTTTCATCAGTAACTTAAAATAATCTATTCCAGGACCCCATCCCTGAAAACTGAAGGTCAACTGGAAGAAGAGTGGAAGGCTTTCACTAACTGAAGAAACTACACAGTTTCAATAGGTACACAGTTAAGTCCATGTAGCTCTAGGGACTGCCAAGCATCTATCACCCTCAGAGCACAGAAATTCCAAACATACCAAAGTACCCTCTGCAATGTCTATCAAGAATGGTTTCATTTCAAGGAACAGCTTTAATGAATGCATTTCATTTGCTCATATGCAGTCTTTTATTCTCTTTTTAAAATGTTTTTCACTTAATAGGTATCACAAGTTTATTAAGTACACATGACTAGAGTTTCATTATATTTTTATATGGGAGAAGAATTTCTTTAAAATATTTAATTAGTTCTCTCAGTGTTCCATGCATTATATTCTGGACATGTATTTGATCATATTTTTGACACCCTTCCCTGACACTTTCCAAGTTCATCAATACTCCATATCACACAACTTAGTGTCCTCATTTTTTTTGTTGTTGTTGTTTGTAAACCCACCAAAAGAAGCTTGTGTTGCCTATGCTCTTGGGTGTGTGGCCATCCAATGCAGCTTGGCTGACCTAACAGTGGACACACCCTTAAAAAAATAAAAAGAACTAACTCTTGGGGGCTGGTGAGATGGAGAAATGGCTCATCTGTTGGGAGCATTGGCTGCTCTTCTAGAGAACCTGGGATCAATTCCTGGCACCCACATTGCAGCTCACTACTGTCTGTAACTCTAAGACCTGACACCCCCATGGAGGAAAACACCCAATGCACATAAAAAAATAAACAAACAAGTTTTGAAAATATGCAGCTCTTCCTCCCTCAGCAGCTGTCAGTTGCCCACAGCTTCTTAGCTTAGGGTGGTAGCTTTTCTCTCTTGATTTTTCTTTCTCTACTTAACTTGCTGGAGTCTTGTGCATGCTGTCACAACTGCTTGAATTCATATGTACCACTTCCTTATTTTGTCTAGGAAACATGATTTATCTGGTGTCATCAATTATCTTTAGATCTTCCAGTCTTTGCATTCATTTTTCCTTGGTGATCCTAGTCTTAGGATTAAGGGAAGTGATACAGATTCAATTTCAGGATTTAGTACTCCTCAGTTTCTTCATCTTGGCCACTCGACAAGTTGTAGATCTCTGTGTTAATCACTCTTTTCAGAAAAGAGAAGAAGAAGAAGAAGAAGAAGAAGAAGAAGAAGAAGAAGAAGAAGAAGAAGAAGAAGAAGAAG
>NC_034608.1:67457626-67458919 GCF_900095145.1 Mus pahari
GAAGAAGAAGAAGAAGAAGAAGAAGAAGAAGAAGAAGAAGAAGAAGAAGAAGAAGAAGAAGAAGAAGAAGAAGAAGAAGAAGACTCTCTGAGGAAATTTGTTAATGCACTGATTCAGAAAATAAGAGTAATTCATTAGAACTTGACTTAAATTGTATCCATTCTTTAGTCTAAAAGGGAGCTATTTTTCACACAGAAGGCAGTCACTTAAAATTAAATTACAAGAAGGAAAATGTTAATTTGAAAGGTAGAGATGTTGAACTATTTCCAATTTTCTGAGGAACTGCAAGCTTGGATTCCAGAGTACTTTTACCAGTGTGCAATCTTATCAGCAATGGAGGAGTATTCCTCTTTCTCTCTGTGCTCTCCAGGAGATGCTGTGACTTGAGTTTTTGATTGGTGTAAGGTAAAATTTCAGGGTCAATTTGCCTTGCATTTTCCAGATGAGTAAGAATGTTGAACAATTCTTTAAGTGCTTTTCAGCTATTTTAATTTCTTAAGTTTAGAATTCTCTGTTTAGCTGTATACAGCATTTTTAAATCATTTTGTTTGTTTTTGTTGTTTGTTGTTTGTTTTGTTTTGTTTTGTTTTTAGCCTAACTCCTTTCATGCTTTATTTAGTTTGGACACCAGCTGTCTATCAGAAGTAGGGTCAGTAAAATAGTAAAGATCTTTTCACAATCTGTACGTCACCCTTTTGTTCTACTGAGAGTCGCTTTGGCCATCCAGAATCTTTTCAGTTTCAAGAGGTGCCATTTGTCAATTGCTAACCTTAGCGCCTGAGATTCAGTATATTCATTTTTATGCTGAGATCCTTGATTCTCTTGGACTTGAGATTTGTGCAAGGTGATAAACAAAGATCAATTTGCATTCTCCTACATGCCAGCAGCCAGTCAAACCAGCACTTATTGAAGGTGGTTTCTCCTTTCCAATTTGTGGTTTTGGCTCCCTTGTTAAAGATGAAGTGTTCATAGGTATGTGGGGTTGTTTCCGGGTCTTCAGTTCTATTCTGTTGATAAATATGTCTGTCTCTGTACCAATTCCATGAGGTTTTGTATCACTATAGTACAAATAGAGTACTATTCACCTATTAGGAACAAGGATGTCATGATTTTTTTTTCAGGAAAATGGATAGAAAATAGTATCATCATCCTGAGTGAGGTAACCCAGACCTCTTAAAAAGACATACATGAGCCCGGCAGTGGTGGCACATGCCTTTAATCCCAGCACTTGGGAGGCAGAGGCAGGTGGATTTCTGAGTTCAAGGCCAGCCTGGTCTACAAAGTGAGTTCCAG
>NC_034608.1:67459050-67464088 GCF_900095145.1 Mus pahari
AAAAAAAAAAAAAAAAAAAAAAAAAAAAAAAAAAAAAAAAAAGACATACATGGTTTGTAGTCACTGATATAAGTGGATATTAACCAATATAAGTGGATATTAACCAAAAAGTGCAAAATACATACCACACATCCCACAGACCATAAGAAGATTAACAAGAAGGAAGAACAAAATGTGATGCTTCAATCCCACTTAGAAAGGGGGAACAAAGCAATCAAAGGAGGCAGAGGTTCAGAGGGACCTTGGTGGGATGGCGAGAGGGAGGGGAAAATAGGGGAAGGATCAGGTATGGAATATGACAGGAAAGAAGCTCATAGGACCAGGGGAATGAATGAAAATATGCAGCTGCAGGGTGGAGCCTGGGGGTGGTGGTGTCCTCTAGAAAGTCCCTGGGACTTGGATTGTGAGAGACTCTCTGGACTCAGTAGTGGTGGCCTTTGCTGAAAAGCCCAACAGTGGGGTGATGGAACCTTAAAAGATAACCTCCAGTACATAGAGAGGGCCCTTAGTGAAGGGGGTCACCAATCTACCTTCAAAATTTTGGGTCCAGAATTGTTCCTGTCTAAAAAAATACAGGGGGTAAAATGGAGCTGATATTTAAGGAAAGATTTTCCAGTGACTAGCCCAAATTGGGAACCATCCCATGTGTGGACAGCAAACCCTGACAGTATTACTGATGTTATGTTGTGCTAAAAGAAAGGAGCCTAGCATAGCTGCCCTCTGAGAGGCTCTACCAGCAGCTGATTGAGACAGATGCAGATACTTACAGCCAATCATTGGACTGAGATTGGGATGCACTTTGGGAGAGTTATGGGAAGGACTGGAAGATCTGAAGAGAAGGATTGTAATCTCATAGGAAGACCAAGAGTGTCAAATGAGCTAGACCCCTGAGAGCTCCCAGAGGCTAGGCCACCAGCCAAAAAGCATACATGGGCTGGTCTGAGGCCCCTGGCACATATGTTTCAGAGGACTGCCTTGCCTGTCCTCAGTGGGAGAGGATGAGCCTAATTCTGTAGGGGAGGGGATACCCAGGGGAGACAGGGAGCACATTCTCTGAAGTGAGGTAGAAGAAGAATGGGATGAAAAACTCATGGAGGGAGGACTAGGTGGGGGCAGGATTTGGGATGTAAATAAATAAAATATTTAATTAGAATTGTAATTAAAAGTAAATAAAAAGAAATGTACAGATGTCCAGTTAATGATCTTAGCACATTCTCCATATACACCAGGTTTATGAATCACACTCTAGGGCTGGAGAGATGGCCCAGCCATTAATGGCTAGGCTCACAACCAAAAATATGAGAATTACACTCTCTTTGTATACAATAAGTACTTTCTATAGGGTAGTTCCATCTAACTATTGTGACAAGTCTCTCCAATATTTATTTCTATAATGCCCATTTTACTAATGAATCATCTTAGCCAAAAACCCTGATTAAATAACTCCTGTATATCACCACTAATCATATTGCTTTTACTATCAATTAATTTCAAAGCCTTGGATCCGCCTATCACTAAAAATGAGTTTTGAAGACTCACTTTTTCCAAATGCTGTTTTATCTCTTCCTTCTATATCATGACATTTTTGTACTCTTTCCACAAAATATGTATTATTATATCCATCCTGCTTTCAAAGAAGCTAACTTTAGCACAATAAAACTTTATTTGGCATTATCATTATTAATTCAAGTAGTCGATGGATGAACTCATGAAATTGAAGACTGTTGAACTCTCACTTCTAATCTGATAATGATAATGAGGTTATAAATTGGCTTAATGTAGTTTTAGTTGTCTTTATTTTTTTACATCTGTGTTTCTCTGTCTTTCTGAATAACATTTCTGCATTGTTCCTGATTTCTTGACCAGGCCTTCATTTATATATTTTTATATCCATTCACATGGTCTATCTTTCCATGACTGGATTTGAGGCCTATTCCACATGGAAATAAATGACTGATACTACTCAAAAACCTTGACTTTCTGGTCAGCGGTAGAACTATTCATCATTTTTCCTTTGGCTTAGTTAAACTGGCGTGGCAGAAAGCTGACCTCTAAATAGGTATGTTTTTAAACCTGGACAAGTGTTAGTTTAATTTTTAGTGAGAGAAACTTCACATTGCAGAGAAGCATGATGAATATAGAGACTTCTCCCTGTTTGAAATGCTTAGAGTAAACTGCAGACAAAGGCTCTGCTCTAAGCAGAAAATGATACCGCTCTAAGGTTCAAGAAACATTGGGGAAGAGAGAACAGAAAGATTCTATGGGTGAAAACCAAAGGTAATGGCTGTGAAATTTTATATTCAGGGCATTAACAATGCCATTGAAAATCTGATCTCCATGCTAGTACCTGGCCTGCGTATGAATTGGTCTATCCGTATCCAATCATGGGTTGCAGGGAGTAAATGGGGTCCTAACCCTCTCTTACGAAGAGTTGACAAATGAAAGATTCTAACAATCTACAGTCATTGCCTTTACTTGTGTACTAGATAGTCATTCTATCCATGGCATCACAGAAGCCATGATTAAATTAGTGCATCACAAAACAAAATATAAAGGCATGAGTGATGGGAAGAGACCCAAGGCAAGAAGGAAGAAGTCACAGGGACATGAATGTAAAGGGAATGGACTATGTTCTGATACAAATTTGTCAAAGAATAATTTAAATCCATAAAAATCAGGGTAATACCGAGAAAATACCTGGGATTCACAGCTGACTTATTGATGTCCTTCTAATTCATTCTTGTACTTCTCTGCAACTGACCTTAGATCAGATCTTTATTTTAACTCATCCTGTTCAGTAAGGTGAATTGCAGCTTTCCTAAAAACAAAAGACTATGATAGAGGAACTTTAAACTTGAGATCAACAAATTTTACATAACATGTCCTACTATATAACAACCCAAAATGAAAAGAAAGGAACAAATATCAAAATTTAAATCCAAACAAACAAAACCACGAATTACCAACATCCAAACACATAAATAAATAAGTAAATACACAAACCTTCCATTCTACCTTTCTGACTATTTCTCTGCTGTGGAAACTATCTTCCCTTGAGAATAAGCACTGGCATTGCATTTGGCTTCTCTCCTGACCAGAGGTCCACTCTAAGTTCGAATCACATTGATTGTATCTCTTATTCATCATTTTTCCTTTAAGATGCAGCTCACACATATTTGTGTGAACAAGACAGTCATAACTAGAAACTCTATTCTTTTTTCCTACTAGTTTCACGTTTACTGTTTCCCGTGCCTGAGCTAAGTGTGAGAAAGCCCTAGGAATGCCAAAACTCAGCAGGTATGGTAAATATTTTAATGTAAGAGTTTAATAGAATAAGTCATATAATAGAAATACCCAATGACTTAATTTGTAGCTAATTGCAAAACTGACTCTAAGGATCAGGAATAGTGTAAGATGGGACCAGATACTTTGATCCTTCTTAGAAGGGGGAACAAAATACCCATGTATACTGGCTAATTTTGTGTCAACTTGACACAGCTGGAGTTATCACAGAGAAAGGAGCTTCAGTTGGGGAAATGCCTCCATGAGATCCAGCTGCAGGGCATTTTCTCAATTAGTGACCAAGGAGGGAGGGCCCCTTGTGGTGGGACCATCTCTGGGCTGGTAGTCTTGGGTTCTATAAGAGAGCAGGCTGAGCAAGCCAGTGGAGGCAAGCCAGTAAAGAGCATCCCTCCATGGCCTCTGCATCAGTTCCTGCTTTCTGACCTGCTTGAGTTCCAGTCCTGCATCCTTTGGTGATCAACAGCAGTATGGAAATGTAAGCTGAATAAACCCTTTCCTCCCCAACTTGCTTCTTGGTCATGATGTTTGTGCAGGAATAGAAACCCTGACTAAGACACCATGGAAGGAGTTACAGAGACAAAGTTCAGAGCAGACACTGAAGGAACAACCATCCAGAAACTTCCCCACCTGGGGATCCATCCTATAAACGACCATCAAACCCAGACACTAGGCATATGCCAACAAGAGCTTGCTGACAGGAGCCTGATATAGCTATCTCCTGAGAAGCTCTGCAAGTGTCTGACAAATACATAAGTGGATGTTCACAGCCATCTATTGGACAGAGCCCAAGGTCTCCAATGAAGGAGCTAGAGAAAGGACCCAAGGAACTGAAGGAATTCGAAGCACCATAGTAGGAACAACAATATGAACTGTTTACAGTACCCCCAGAGCTCCCTAAGACTAAATCACCAATCATAGAAAGCACATGGTGGGACTCCTGGTTCTAGCTGCATATGTAGCAAAGGATGGCCTAGTCAAGTCATTAATGAGAGACTTTACTCTTGAACCGTGAGCTGTAACATACACTTTCTCAGTGACCTGGCTTTTGTAGGGATAATTTATCACAGTAATAGAAAAACTAACAGATTACTTTATCTTAATCATTTATCAAAGAAATAAAAAGTACCCCCCATGCCTAAATTTCCAATCAAAATAGACTGGTTTAAATTTTACTTTATTCTTATGAAGTTATATAATATATTTTCAGGAAAATTTATTAAGTGTCTGTGTAACATGTTCAATTGTAGACATTATAGACTCTTTTTTCAAATTCCTTTTCTGTTGTTTAAATTTTTCACACACAGCAACATACTTTCTTATTCATTAACTGTAAGGACAGTTTATTATTACTAATAGAATAGAATATTTTTTAAAAAAGAAACTTACTATAAAAAGGAAATACTATCCAGTCTGTGTACTTAAAATTGAAATTCTCATACCAATAATAATATCAAATATTATCCAAGTTTCCATTGAATGCCACCATCTTTGTGTACAGATCTAATGCTTGGGAAAAACTCCTAGGGAAAATTATGTTAATATAATATACTGATGTATTTTATAGGGCATAGTCACTATAATCTACTCAATTCATTTAACTTTCATTGGCTTCAAGAATTCTATTTGTGCTGGGCTTGGTGGCGCCCGCCTATAATCCCAGCACTCAGGAGGCAGAGGCAGGCAAATTTCTGAGTTTGAGGCCAGCCTGGTATACAGAGTGAGTTCCAGGACAGCC
>NC_034608.1:67464376-67487917 GCF_900095145.1 Mus pahari
AATTCTAGTTGTTTCTTGTAATCCTTGATTTTTTATTGGATATTTTACTTATTTACATTTCAAATGTTATTCCATTTCCTGCTTTACCCCCTCTCAGAAACCCCGTATCCCATCCCGCCTCCCCACTGCTTCTATGAGGGTGCTCCCCCACCTACCCACCGACTCCTGCCTTATGCCCTGGCATTCCCCTACACTGAAGCATGGATCCTTCACAGGACCAAAGGTGTCTCCTCCCGTTGATTACCGACAAAGCCGTCCTCTGTTAGGTATATGGCTGGAGCCATGGTTCCTTCCCTGAGTACTCCTTAGTTGGTGCTCTTTTCCCTTGGAGATCTGGGGGGTCTGGTTGGTTGATATTGTTCTTTCTTCCTATGGGGTTGCAAATTCCTTTATCTCCTTCAGTGCTTTCTCTAACTCCTCCATGGCAGACCACATGATAAGTCCAATGGTTGGCTGGGAGCATCTCTTGTTGTCATAATTTGTTTTGTCTTTCTCTTTCTAAACCATGATTTACAATTTATTAACATGATAATATTTTAAATATATATATATATATATATATATATATATGTGTGTGTGTGTGTGTGTGTATTGGTTCATATATATATATATGTTAATATATGTTCATATATATATAAACTATGTATATTAAGGTAAGAATTACAACTGAAAGATGACTTCACTGTTGAATTATGTTACATTGCATAGAATATGCACTTAAATTTAAATTTATTCTGCCTATGGTTTACTTTTTACAGACAAGGAAAATAAAGACTAATACAGTTTTGATTTCTCCATCTAGCCCAGTAGTTTATGACCTTTTATTTTTACAACGTATTCCAGAAAATGCTCCTAGCATGATTCAGTTCTGTTTCAGCATCCAATTTTCCATTTGCAAATGAGACAAATATTTTCAGGTGATGGGAACATCATCTACTAAAGGACAAAACCAATGCCTTAAATTCATTTTATGATGCAACTGCATCCTTTATGTCCATTCACCACGGGTCTGAGATGAAAGATCTTGCAGACCATTAAGTTCCCTCTATTTTCCCTGAATCAGCACAAAATCTTCAGCACAGGTGTTTCTGTAATTATGATACATTGGGAAAACTCTCCGTGTTCAATGGCCCTCAGACTCACACTTCCATCTCATCAGTCACATGTCAGGCGAACTCCACCCTGTGCCCCGAATCTCTGGTGTCATTAAGAAGCTGCAAACTTCAGAGGGCAGATTTGTAGCTGTGATGTATAATACAGAACATTTCATGAAAAATGTATGAGTGGGAGATTTTTTTCCTAATACTTTCTCTGTAGCAATCTGCCAGAACCATAACCATCCAGACATGTTTATTATACAGATTGCTAAAAGAGGCTTTCAGTACTCTTTACAATGGGATGCTCCCTTGTTATTTCATAAACACTCCATTGATATTCTCTCTGCAACAAAGTGTTTTAACCCCAGGAACACAGCTGCTCCTTGCCAGTTAAATCTATATTTTCAATCACACTAGTTTCACCTTGATAGAACTGTAGTCTTTAACACATGTCCTGATTTGATAACTCGAACCAAGTAGCTTATATTTACTTAAGAACAAAGAGACATAATCGGATTTGGGGTGGCTAGATAATCATATGACTCTTGAAAGCTGTGGAGGTGAAGAATATGATATTTGAGTTAGTAAAATTCATAAGGAGATAGCAAGCTTGAAATACGTGGCAAACCGGTTGTTTCCCCTAATTTCCACTAGCTTTCAGTGACTGTATTATTTGAGCTTTATTTTTGATTATTACTTTTTTCTTATAAGTATCCATAAACTTAGTATTTTAGTTGCTTTGGGTAAATAAACACGTTATTTATATATTTGTGTTTGCAAATCTGTGGAATGTGTTTATATGTTTCCCCCACTTTATCCATTTCTCCCTTTGCATCCTCTCATTCTTCACTTATTCTTGAACTACTTCTTGTTCACCCTCAGTGAGTCAGGCATTTCTTCCAGTGATTACCAACAGAATAGTCCTCCATACATTATAGCTAGCTTGCTTACATATTTAAGCTGATAAAATTACTAGCTAGATCCAAATGTGTCTTCATCTTTTAAACAGAGAAAATGTAAATGTAGATATACATTACTTACTACTATCGTAGAGGACAAAGGTATCCCTGTTATCAATAAATATATCCACTTAGTCAGTGTGAAATAAAAACTTCAAGTTATATACAGTTGTTAGTAAATGATGTGGTAAGAAGTAATATGCAAAGTTTAAGTTCATTTATTTTTATTTGTATTTATTTTTCCTGGAAGGAAGGCACATAAACCGATGGTAAATTTGATAGTGAAAGTATTCAGAAGGCAACACATACAGAAATATATATACACTTCACTTCAAAAAAATTCACTTGGGAAGAGAGAACCCTAGGTCTTGCAAACTTTATATGCCCCATACAGGGGAACGCCAGGGCCAAGAGGTGGGAGTGAGTGGGCAGGGGATCAGAGTCAGGGGGGGGGTTAGGGGTCATTCGGGATAGCATTTGAAATGTAAATGAAGAAAATATCTAATAAAATAATTAAAAAATTCACAAGTGTTCTAATTCAATAACAGCATGCTGAGGCATGAGCTCAGCACAGTGTTTTCAAAAGTCTTCCACTATTCAGAAGAATTTTCCTTAAATGTCACAACCGTGTCTATTGTCAGGGAATTGAAACAGAAAAAGAAGAAGAAGAAAAGAATGAAAAACTACAATCTAATGCTCTTTTGAATGGCAGATTTTCGGGCCAAAGAGCTTTCTTCCACAGAATCTGAGTTTGAATGCAGCTCTCACATGTTGGATCACAACTGACGATAGCTTCAAATCCAAGGGATCAATGCTCATTCTGTCCTTCACAATACCAGAGACTCATGTCGGTCACAGGCGCAGATGCAGGCAAAACACCCACATACCTACATAATATAACAAAAGAAACATTGATATTCAGATACAGGATGTAGTGGGTAAATAACAACAGAAGTTTCATCTCCACATATATAATGGTCATAATAAATGAAGATTTTTGACTGTAGATGGAGCATATTGAATTTTTTTTTTATATTTTTGTAGAAGAGCTAACAGAAAAACTGCCTATATGATGACATTAATTAATGCCTCCAACTGGTTGGGATTGGGGAAGATGAAGCCGAATGATCACAGTGCACCTGAGTCCAACAAACAAACAAATGAAGAAACAGCAAAGTACTGTCTAAATGCCACCATTGCTTTAAAGGCCTCACTGCCAGAAGCGAATGTTTTATGTTAAGAATGTCAGAAGTTTTATGTTTTATTTAGACTGTCTTGTAGCTATTATGTCCTGTTAAGATCTATGTCTTGAGGTCAGTTCTTCTATTGAATCTTCTAAAGAAATCTTTTGAGGTAGATTTAATAATCTCAGTTTCACATGACACAAACCTGAATTTTTAAAATTCTCTTACCACACAATTTTTACTATTGGCAAACTTGTGAAAGACTCATTTATGACTATAACATCCAAAATTTGCATACTTGGTTTATTTGACCATTAGATCTTGTAGAGACTTTTCAATTTTGATTTTTGGAGATACTGCTCAAATGTTCGGAAGGCAGCATTAGAAAGTAAAATTGCTTATATAATTTTTGGACATATATTTAATTTCATTCTTGTGGCCATTTCATCCATTTTTCAATTTTATTTTTTCTCAATCTAACATAAATTATATTTAAGTTTATAATACAATGTACATGTTATCTAATTCCATGCTTACCGCTGACATATGCAAAAAGATTTGGAGTCCCTGAACTGTGAAATCCACATCACAGGAATCTACAATGTGTTTATCACTGGTTATAAGTAGCCTTTTCACTCTCTAGAGGAATTTCATTTTCCCTTCTCAATCATCAGCTAAGCTTGAGAATTTGAGTTTGGCTCCTGTGTTTGCTGATCTGTTGGGGTAGTTTCTTTTCTGCCTCCAGAATTTACTGCACTTCCTTCTGGTGTGTTTTTGGGAGAAGAGAGGTAGTGCTGTGAATCCAACCAAGGATCTCACACAGGACAGGCAATTGTTTTTAGCAGTGATCTATGCCTAAAAGGGTAGCAAGAAATATCTGTAAGATGGAGAGAGTATGGCCAGCTATACAGACACATGAAATGGCAGCTTAGATTTTGAATACTCACGAATAACAGAAAAAAGGATGTATATAGTAAGCAGTGTGATGCTACTTAAAGATATAGAATGTGCCTCAAAGATGAAACTTGGTCTTTGTGTAATGCCCAGCCAGTCATAAAACCAGTCTTATAGCAAGTATGTGGTAGTAGACTTTCCCTTGAATCAAATATATATATTCTTTACTTTTTAATTCTGGTTCCTTTCTTTTTTGGGTGATTGATTTTTATACTTGTGTTTCAAATTTCTTGTGATGATTCTAGAATAATAAATTATTCTGGTGCTATGAAGATTGATATGTGTTAGCTGATACCACAGATCTGGCAAATAGAAAGTGCTCCTGGAATTGGAGCTCTTGTCTGTCACCATGGTGACAACTGTGGTGGCTATGAACTTCAGGTGCATTCTGTTTCTTTAAATATATTCTTATCCTCCTAACAAAAAGTAGACTTCTGTTTCATTGGACAGGGGCATAAGATTTAAGATCTTCTTTATTATTAATTTGTGAGATTGTGTATATATTATGAATGTACATGTATGTGAGTATAGGAATGTTGTGGTACACGTGTTTTGAGAAAACTTACAGGAGTCAATCCTCCATTTTCCCAATAGATGCAGGGATAGAATGTATGTTATTGATTTCTTCAACAAAAACATTTACCCACTAATCTATCTGTCTGGCAAGGACAATATTTTTAATATAGGACCTAGTGAATACACCGTTATGTTTTCAAAAAGTGAATTGTAAATATTTTATTGTTGAAGGAATTTATGTAAATTACATGCTCAATATGTACTGTTTGGCTGACTATATTGGATTTACTAGAATTGTGCTGATTAATCCTCTCAACTTGAAAATGCAATTTATGAAAACAAGTATTCAAAATAATTATAGCATTAATAATGCAAATATGAATAGTTTGTTTATTTTCAGCTAAAGTTTATAATCTCAAATACATGGAGTTTTGATCTATTTAAATGAAATTTGTTAAACCATAGAGTAGGTCTCTAATATGATTCACTTGATTGAAATGATTTATTTGCCATTAATATTTGAGATTTTTCTCTCATCTGCTTTGTGTATTCACTTTCATTTCCCACTGTATCTCCTCTTTGCAAATATGTTAATTATCTCAAGTTGTTTCAATAATAAGTTTTGTTTCTATTCTATTTGTATTTAAATAAATATGGTAGCATTTGAAAATAAAATTTCTTTTTACAATAACATGGCTTAAAATAGAGATTTTACAATACTTACGTTAGCCCAATAGTTACAAAAGAATCTTGTAATTTGGAACCAAATGACTCTAATTCTTCAGGTATTTACAAATGTGTCTGAATTTTTCTGTTATTTGTAAGGGATCTCAAAAGAGTTGAGTTTCAAAAATAACACCAATTATTTAGTAGCTTCAATTATAAGACAGCTATTTTAAAGTGTATGTAGTAAATGAATAATTTTCTTCTTTAGTAAAACATTAATTTTTTAGATGTTGACCTAAATAATTTAACAAAAAAAAGAACCATTAAATTAAGTTTTTGTTACTGGAATTTTGTTAATGGGATTAGTCATTTACTAGAAAATGGCTAAGCAGACCTACAACTCAGTATAGGTTACAGCAGAAAAGAAGGAAGTGGTATCATGCTACATAATTTTACTTTATTTCCAATAAAACCTATTCTGCTTTTACTGCACCCTGATAGATGAGAACAGCCCACAAGAATGGTGTATCTGAGTTTGACAACTTTGCAGTTCATCAGGGGAGAATGATTGCAATCAATGACATAAGAAGTTAACCAACCAGAGCTCCCAGGGTCTAAACCACCAACCAAGGAGAACAAATAGAGGGACTCATAGCTCTAGTCCCATATGTAGCAGAGGATGGCCTTGTCAGGTATCAATGGGAGAAAAAAAGGCCTTTGGTCCCATGAAGGCTTGGTGCCCCAATATAGGGAAATGTGAAGGCAGGGAGGCGTGGCTAGGTGGGTTGGAGGGGGCACACCCTCATAGAAGCAGGAAGAGGGAGGATAGGACAGGGAATTTGTGTGTGTGTGGGGGGGGGATCAGGAAAGGGAATAGCATTTTAAATGTAAATAAATAAAGTAAAAAAATCCAATAAAAATAAAAAAATTAAAAAGAAGTTAAAATGAGCTTTAGTTACTAATATTTCCAATTTTAAACAAATTATTAGATTTATTTTACCTCAAGCCAAATGTATCTTTACCTTCATTATATCATGACCATAAAATTCAGTTTCAGAATATTATACAATGTGATTAAATGTTAAAAATAAATATTTTTATGTGCTGAGACTTGAGGTATAAAATACATACAGAACCACACTCAAAAGTATTATTTTATTTCTAAACAGATGTTTTCAGATACTTTATATAAGGAATAAATTCATTAAAATTCTTAAAATAACATAATATATTGTTTTTGTCATTACTAAACCTTATTGTGTTTCATCAGATAAATATATTGATAAACGTATAGAGAGATGAATGGATAAGTAGATAGATAAATAAAAGTATAGATGGTTAGATTGATAGATTGATAGATGATAGTAGCCCATACGTACAATATGATTTCTAAGAGATAAATGGAAATGTTCATTAAAAATATAGAATCAAATTAGTATTGCATGTCATTTAAAACATGAATATCTGCTAGGTAAAATGGTATATTAATTATATTCTGATGTTCACAATATGAGAATGATGGTTTCAGACTCTTGTAATATGTCATGAGTTATTATAACTAATTGGCATGAATCTTAGGAAGATACAAAGTAAGAATTTAAGAAAAAATTATAATCTATCAAATATTTTATTTAATATATTTTATTCATTCTTCTTGTAGATAATGATAATTAGTCTTAAATTTTAGATCACAAATAATTTGCAACATGGTTGTTTAGACAAATGAAATTGCATCCTAGCCAGGCTTTCTTAATAATGCACAAAGGCTTTAAAAATGTGAGATTCATATTTACAAGGTTATATGTGACTGGCATTGAGCAAGAAGTATGAAAGTAAATTTACTTGTCAAGTGTTATAAAATATAACTGAGAACATTTTATTAATCACACCATCTTTGCTTAATCAATAAAATATAATTACAAATAGGCTTTCTTAAAATGCAAAAAACAAAAAAAGAAATTTAACCATATATAACAATACAAACTTGTGTAAAATCTACATTTTTACATATAACAAATAGCTCGACACCTGGTAGAATTTTGTGTTTTGATTTTTTAAAAGTCCACGATGTTTACATAACTGATTGTTATTACTGCTTAGTATATGAAATGAATGAATTATTACTACAAATATGATCAGTGTACAATTTGCTCTAGAAATGAATGATTTAAATTATCAACATGTCATATACATAAATACTCAGAGTATGTGTTATTTAGAAACTCTGCTTAACTTCCTAGGCTACACATTTTGAAAAGAAATGATGTAGAAGTAAAACACTGTAAGTGGACAGTGACACATATGGCAAAATACATTTTAGCAACTGATTTTCCTGTATGAGTTGTGAACATATGGTTGGTAAATTTTCATTTACCTTTCAGAAACAATGACCATTTGCAAGGTGATTAAAAATTCAGGATACAAATTGTTTGCTGAACTATAAATTTTGTTTTGATTCCTAGGACATAGCTCTAAGGTCTGCCTTCACGACATTACTGAAATGTATTATGTACACATGTTTCAATAGCACAGTGCTCTAGGTAGAGAAATATTTGATATTTGACTGAACCAACTTAGTCACTGAAGAGCAGTAGAATCTGTTTAGTAGATAATCACCACAGAGGAAACGAAGAGAATTTGATTACCCTGAAAAGGTGAGGTTCATGCAGGAAGCTCAAGCTTTGCAAGTGACATGCCTACTTCACATGTACAAAAGTCATTACATAACAGAAAGAAATGAATGTGATTTTAAATATCAAGGGGAAAATTCATGACTTATTTAGCATTTAAACATGTCTTTCAAAAATGTTACCATTCCTTTCTTTCACAAAAATTAATGTATAAGAAATAAAAATACATCTAATGTAACACAGTATGATTTATCCAATTAGAAAAATAGATAACAAAAATTTAATTTTCAGTAAAATGATTCTAGAGTAATTTGACCTGTTCTTGCCTTTTCCTTCTTTTCTTAGAAATTATAATACCGAGTGTGAATCATTTTTATGCTTGACAAATTGTCATACCATTTTCTAAGCATGGATAAACTTTAAATATTTTATCCTTTGCACTTTCAATGTCATAGAATATTTTTGGAGTAGTTCTTTAAAGTGAACACTTTTTCAGCATCACTTCCTCTGGGAGATTTTTACCTTCTTTATAACCACTTTCTTCATTTATGTTGGTCTTTGCCTCTCCATGATCCTCCAGCTACATATTCATTGTATGTTCAATGGCAGCAATGCCCACATTCTGAGGTCAGATATTTCTTATATAAAGCTGCACAGGTTCAAGTAGAATTTTAGTGCAAGCATTTATACTTGTCTCTTTAATTCCATTTTATTTTTGTTGGTCTGTTTTCTTTTGTGATTATCAACTTTCTTAAAATATATTTGAGACAGTGAGGGAACACACAGCCACAAACAGTGTTTACATGTAAATTGAATAACAGACACTGGGTAACCAATCACATACAGGCTTTGAATGATAGACCATTGCTGATAAAGTATTATTGTTTTTGCTATTAATTATTCTGTATGGGTTTGTAGATGAAATTCAGAGCCTCTTGCACGGTATTTATGCAATCTGTTTTTGAGACTTTTCCTACCATACTTCGTCTATCAGGATGCTTATCTGTTATTAGGCAATGATGCAAGTACTAGAAGCTGACAAAAGCAAATCTAATTGTATTTTACTAAGTTATTGTAACTTAAATTCAGTAGATTCTAACTAATATACATACCACAGGATCCCATGCTCACTATATTCATAGCAACCTTATTTATAATTGTTCGAACCTGGAAACAACCCAAATGTCCCTCAGTGGAAGAATCATGCAGAAAATGTGTTGCAGTTACACAATGGAGTACAACTCAGCTATCAATGACTTCATGAAATTAGTAGGTAAATTGATGATGGAAGTAGAAAATATCATCCTGAGAGAGGTAATCCAGACACACACACACACACACACACACACACACACACACACACACACACAGTATGTACTCACTGAAAAGTGGGTAATAGCCCAACATCTCAGAATGATGCAACACAGAGACCATATGAAGCTTAAAAAGAAGGAAGACCAAAGTGTGAATGCTTCAATCCTACTTAGAAAGGGGAACAAAATAATCACAGGATGAAGTTTGAGGGAGGGTTGTTGTAGGGAGATAGGAGGTGAAGAGGAAAAAGTAGGAAACAGGATCAGGTATGGGAAGAGACAACAAACAAGTACAGAGGGTCAGGAAATTGAACAGAAATATGTAGTAGTGGAGGATGGGGATATGGGGTTAGCCACTAGAAAGTTCCAGATGCTAAAGAAGCAAGAGGTTCCCAGGACCTAATGGGAATGACATTTGTAAGGTATTTTTTAAACTAATGATTGATGAGGAAGATCTCTTCCTGTTGTAGATGGTGCCACTTCTGGGTTGGTGGTCCTAGGTGCTAAACAAAGGAAGGATGAACAAATTACAGGGAGCAATGGAGTAAGTAACACTCCTTCATGATCCTGTCTCTAGATTCCTGTCCCTGAATTTCTCTGATGACTACCTTCAATGATGAACTGTGATAGCCATGGTATTTCATTACAGCAGTAAAATGTCTGAGTGAGAAAGGGAGTCTTTAAGAGCTTCAATATAGAGAATTGTTGGTCAGAAGTATCTGTGACTTTTCAAATATTGACAATGGCTGTTAACCTTAGTAAGATTGCAGAATATGTATACATACAAATTTGCACAAAAAATTGATTAGCCATGAAATCATATATATGAAAGTTACACTAAACTTAATAATAAAGTTGCATTTATATATTTATGCTATAAAAAGTATGTAATAAATAATTATATACATATATACACACATATATATATGCAATATCTTTATATATATGTATATATGTGCATGTATATTGAATATGAATTAGAATTCTATGCTGAATACATTTGCCCCACATTAATGTGACAGGTATTTAATTTCCAAGTCTTAAGAATTTTTACATCTATGCTAATTAGAGCTATTAACCTATAATTTTGTGTTCTACATGTGTGCGTTTGTATTTTGTCTGGATTTGGTCTGAAGAGAATAATTGTTCATTGAATGTGAGGTGAAAATCTATGCTGAATCCATCTGTCCTTTGTTTAAATGTTGAAGACCTTAAATTTCTTGTTATTTATCATTGGATAATATTGGTCTATTAAATTATATGATTTATCTCTATTTAAATTTTATAGATTTTTATATATATCTAAATTTCTCTGCCTCTCTTTCTCCCCCTCCTTCTTTCTGTTTGTGTGTCCTTGTATGTCCGTGTGTGTGTGTGTGTGTGTGTGTGTGTGTGTGTGTGTGTGTGTGTGTGTGTGTGTGTGTGTGTATGTGTATGTGTATGTGTGAATACTTCATCTCACTGGCTTTGTATATATCATTTCATTTCTATTTCTTAATTTAAGCCATGGGTTTAGTGAGCTCTGCCATTCTTTTTTTTTTTTTTTTTTTTGGAGTGTTGTTTGTTACTATATTTCAAGACCTTCACATACAACACTAATTTAGTAACTGGAGATCATCCACCTTGTTTGATATAAACAAGAAGTGTGTAAAGTTTCCTCTTTTGACTGCCTTCATTGTGTCCTGTAGACTCTGATATACTCTTCATTTTTTTTCAATTCTAGGCATGGGTAAGTTCAAATATGAATATTTTACATATAAATTATTTACATATAAAAAATATACATTATATTATATTTATAACATATATAATTTTAACCTTAATCAATGGTACTAGCTTCTGTCAGTCTGTTTATCTATCATTTGTTTTGAGGTCGACATCAGTCTTTAGTCTGTTGTTCTGATAGGATGCAGGACATGATTTCAATAAGTGAGCTTTATTTTGGAGTTATAGCCACAGGATTCTGAGCATAGATTGTTTAGTCTTGGGCGAAAGGTTTCGTAGATATCTATTTGTAGTTTTATTTATATTTTATAGAATTCTTTAGTATCTTTGTTCAAATTTGATGCGTATGACATCATTTGTATGAGGTATTAAAATGACCCTACTATTACAATGTTGGGATCAACCTGTGGTTTTAAATGTTAAAATAAAACCAGATATACTGGACCTAATAGAAGAGAAAGTGGGGCCGGGCAGTGGTGGCACACACCTTTAATCTCAGCACTTGGGAAACAGAGACGGATTTCTGAGTTCGAGGTCAGCCTGGTCTACAAAGTGAGTTCCAGGACAGCCAGGGCTATACAGAGAAACCCTGTCTCAAATCCTTACCAATCAGAATTTGCAAAATACAAGAAAGTCAAGAAGGAAGACCAACATGTGGATACTTGATTCCTCCTTAGAATAGGGAACAAAATACCCATGGAAGGAGTTACAGAGACAAAGTTTGGAGCTGAGACAAAAGGATGGACCATCCAGAGACTGCTCCACCCGGGGGGATCTATCCCACAATCAGCCACCAAATGCAGACAATATTACATATGCCAGCAAGATTTTGCTGAAAGGACCCTGATATAGCTGTCCGTTGTGAGGCTATGCCAGTGCCTGGCAAACACAGAAGAGGATGCTCACAGTCATATATTGGATGGAACACATGGAGCTAGAGTAAGTACCCAAGGAGCTGAATGGGTCTGTAACCATATAGGTGGAACAACAATATGAACTAACCAGTACCCCCAGAGCTCATGTCTCTAGCTGCATCAAAAGGCCCAATGTGACATCCAGCTCAAAGGGTGGTCCCAAGGCCTGACACTATTAATGATGCTAGGGAGCGCTCACAGAAAGGGACCTATGATGACTGCCCTCTGAAAGACCCAACAAGCGGTTGAAAGAGTCTGATGTAGATATTCACACCCAACCAATGTACAGAAGCAGCTTACCCCTGTTGTTGAATTAGGAATGTCAAAAAGATGCTGAGGAGAAGGGCGATCCTCTAGGAGGACCAGCAGTCTCAGTTAATATGGACCTCTGAGATCTCTCAAACACTGGACAACCAAACAGACAGCATACACCAGCTGATATGAGGTCTCCCACACACGTGCATTAGAGGACTTCTGGGTCTGTGTTAATTCAGTTAATTCAGAGATGATACACACAATCTTCAGTTGGGGTGGGGGTGGGAACATCCACGTGGAGACCCTGGGGTTGGGAGGCGGTATGGGATGTGGACCAGTTGGACCACGGCTCAGGAATAATATATGGAGTGCAAAAAATCTGAATAAATTAAAAACAAAACAAAATTTTAAAAATGTCAATATATAAACATTTTTTTAGACAGTGTTTTGTTTGTTTGTTTTTTTTCCCCTTTGGACTGGTCTTTTTTTTTTTTTTTTTTGTTCCCCTTTTCTTTGTTAGACTTTGAATTCTGGTTTGAGGGCTGGATTTCAACATTCAGACCAACAGGAACAACATGAACAGATGTTGTAAAAAAAAAAAAAAAGAATACATATATAATGATACATACATAAGAGAATGTCACAAGGAAATCCATTTCTTTGTCTGCAAATGAAGCAAAGAAGAGTACTTTTATCTATAAAGTAGCAAAATAGAAATCACATTGTCTTCCACAGTCAGAATAGCTTTTGCTGTTATTGTTTTTGTTTCTGTTGGATACTGGTCATGGATGCTGGATACATACTTTCAAAGATATTATTGGTTTTGTTTTGTTTTGTTTTGTTTTTCTGTGAGTTTGGTTTTGAGTTTCTCAAGGACAAAAGCCCAAATTCTTTGTGACTTTCTCCAAAATGGGAAGAAAAAGCAGAAGTGAATGCAGTAGAGGAAGCAGAAGCAGAAGAGGAAGTGGAAGAGGAAAAGGAAGAAGAAGAAGAAGAAGAAGAAGAAGAAGAAGAAGAAGAAGAAGAAGAAGAAGAAGAAGAAGAAGAAGAAGAAGAAGAAGAAGNAGAAGAAGAAGAAGAAGAAGAAGAAGAAGAAGAAGAAGAAGAAGAAGAAGAAGAAGAAGAAGAAGAAGAAGAAGAAGAAGAAGAAGAAAAGTGAAGGGAGAAATTAAATTTGCTGCCTTTGACACGTTCATGCATTCTCTTGCTTTGCTGGAAGAAGGGAGGGTAACAGGGAGAGGGACACCAGAGACTGCCAACTTGATATGTGAATGTTTGATAAATAAAGCAGCTATGGAAGACCCACATGTGTCAATTGGATAACAGTTTTATTGTTAACTATTTCATTATCCTCATGCTCAAAAGGTAGGTACAAATCAGTCTAGAACATTTATGCTATTGGAACATCTCAGAGTGGGCTTAGGGTCAGGTTGGATAGCTTATCTACCCATAGGGCAATTTGTCTGAAATAAATGATGATCTAAATAATGCATATGAATCTGAGAGTCTTTTCTACCTGCTCTTTCAAAATAGTCACATAGATGTGATACCCATATAAATGCTATTAGATGTGGACAGACTTTTCTACCTGGTGCTTCCTATAGAGTTGTCTTTTCAGACTCCTTTCCTCAGATGTATTGTTATATAAAATATATATTAAAATACATATATCCAAATAATTTGAACTACTTGATTATAGAATTTTATAAAAGTTAGTATTTTAAAACAGTATTGTTAAGTTTTGAGGCTTGGCAGTAAGTGGTGTCTTTGCATAGTTTTAGGCACTAGGCTTATTGGATAGAGCTAATTAAGCACACTGCTTTAAAGAAAGTTCTAAAATATGTAGGTGAGAATGTTGTGTGCCTTTCTACAATTTAAAACAGGTGGGTTCTTCTTTTTTGTTCTGGAGAAAAAAATAACTATTGTTAAAACATACATTCATGTTTCTTCTATTCATCCCAGGGCACACTATACAGAAATGTGGATTATAATTGCAAAAAATTGCAAATAAACACCTGCAAACACTCAAAAGGCAGAGTCCCCAGGGATCCCCTAAAGTGTATTTCATGAATGCAGTGTAATTCATATTGGAAATCAACTCAGCCCAAACTGGCTTTAAAATTCTTCTAAAACTACCAATGTATTTTCCTTCTTTAATTTTTATACAAAGAATGAAAAAGAAGTAATGTAAATTTATACAGATAATGTATTCCTACTAGTAGAGAAACCATAACTTCTGGAATGTACAACACAGTCTGTTCAATAAATAGAGAGAATAGAAAAGAATATATATAGTCAAATTAACTGTTATTAAAGACAAGGAATTAGAATAAAACCCAGAAGAAGTTGATGTGAGAAAAATGGCAACATATTAGTTCAAATTACACACACACACACACTATTGAAAACATTATCAGTTTACATCATGGACAACAGTTATATTTAAGATACTTTGGAAGACGTTTTTTCAATGATTTACCTACTATTTTTGATGCTTCTCTTACATGTACCTAAATATTCATACTATACAGTGTAATACATTTGTATATCATTGTAGTAGTGTGTGAAATCATTATATACCCATATTTTTAAAAATTATTTTATTAGATATTTCTTCATTTACATTTCAAATGGTATTCCTAATGTCCCCTATGCCCTCCTCCACCCTGCTCCCCTGCCCACTCACTCCCACATTTTGGCCCTGTCTTTCCTCTCTATGGGGCATATAAAGTTTGCAAGACCTAGGGGACTCTCTTCTCAATGATGGCCNATTAGGCCATCTTCTCCTACATATGCAGCTAGAGACATGAGCTCAGGGGGTACTGATTAGTTCATATTGTTGTTCCACCTACAGGGTTGCAGCCTTCTTCAGTTCCTTGGGTACTTTTTCTAGCTCCTTTATTGGGGGCCCTGTGTTCCATCCAATAGCTGACTGTGAGCATCCACTTTTGTGTTTGCCAGGCACTGGCATAGCCTCACAAGAGGCTGCAATATCAGGGTCCCTTTAGCAGAATCTTGATGGCATGTGCATTAGTATGTGGGTTTGGTGTCTGATGATGGGATGGATACCTCGGGTGGGGTAGTCTCTGGATAGTCCATCCTTTTGTCTTAGCTCCAAACTTTGTCTCTGTAACTCCTTTTATGGGTATATACCCATATTTTATCTGACCTCCAATTTATCTCTTGAAATGTGGATAATTGATTTATATTTTATGCAAAATAAAGATATTGTCTATCTATCTGGTTGACTTCTGAAGCTGAAAGTTATTCAGAATGAATCAAGATTGTATCCCAGCTACAGTCTTTTTACAGATTTAAAATTCTTGAAATCGTCAGTCCAATTATAACTTATTATAATATGAAAGAAGTATTCAGTTCTAAAATACAGTGAAACTATTATTTCACTATTGAATTTTAACAAAGCACATTCTTATATCAACACCCACGGGCAAGCTTTTAAGTGATCAGCAGCCATCATCATTATCACATTTCCCTTGACCATAGAAAAAATATGAAAGATACATATATGGCTCCAGTTTCCAAAATTAATTTCAGAATACCCTGTGCATGTGTGAACAAATATTTGTCCTTTAGAGAACTGAACCATTATCAGAAAACTCTGACTATGTGGTTCATTGTTTTCAGGACTTCTGAAATGTTGTCTCTACATGACATACTGCCAGTTTTCTCACACTCTCACATATAGCTTGAAGTTGGTTTATCTTTCTATCTAATAGATGGCATGTATAGCCGCATCTATTTTGCAGCAATCAATGGGCATATTTTATTAGTTTGGGTTGTAGTGTGTGTGTGTGTGTGTGTTTGTGTGTGTGTGTGTGTGTCTATGTCTGTGTCTGTGTGTGTGACTGTTACCTCTGCATTCAACCTTCCCAAATGTTTGAGGTCTCCTGGAAGAAAATTTTGTGGTCAAAATTAACTGGAGAACAGTAAAATAAAATGCAAGTCTTTCTATATTTGCCATTCTAGGGTAATATAGGATTATTAGAAATAATCAGTATTACATATACCTATAGTTTAAGTCATGCCTCTGTCCTTTCTGTCAACTGAATCTTTATCACATTGTTATCTCCCTCTTTATCTCTGTCATCTCCATCTCTACCTGTATTTGTCTATGTTTATTGCAGAATCACCTTTTGGCAAACAGATATAATGACTTCAAAGATGAGTGCTGACCATACCAACACATCAGGGATCCCTCTATAGTATATATATATATATATATATATATATATATATATATATATATATATATATATAATATACTCTATAGTATATATATATACTATATATATAATATATACTATATATATATATTTCTATCATCAAAAAGGATAATATGAATATAACAACAACAATTATTTATTATTTTAGACACTAAAGAATTCATAAATAATCCTGTTATATGAAACTGAAATTTTCTTTTACTTTTTATACTGTTCTTATCTATCCTTTTAAAGCTACACATTTTAAAGTACTCTACTTTCAAGATTATATAAATATATTTTTATACACTGATTTTTGTCTTCATTAAATTCAATATGACTAAACTACCAGTAGGTTTTATTTTGCATAAATCATCTACAGAATGTGCCTACTTAACAGGTTTATATCACTCTCAAATTTCTTGATCCCTCTAAATATATTTGTGCATGAGTACACATTGTTGAGTTTTAAGGTCTATTTTTAATTTTCATATCTTTCCACTATTTGTAATTTATAGTAGGTTAACTAGGTGAAGTTTGATTTTTAGATCAGTCATAGAAATATGTAAGTTTATTAAGGCTTTTACATATTAATTTGATTAAAAACAATTATACTGATAAATTTTTTATTAAAAATATTTGCATGGTATGTACTCGCTGATAAGTGGATATTAATAAAAATTTGTCAGAATATACATAATACAACTAACAGAACATAGGAAGCATAACACGAAGGAAGGCCCAATTGTGGATACCTTAAACCTACTTAGAAGGAGAGCAAAATAATCATGGGAGGAAGAGGAAGAGAAGAAAGTAGGTGGGAGAGGGGAGGTTGGCAGGAAAAATAAAGGCAGGAACAGGTAGGAGAGACAGGAGAGATGCCCAGAGAGCAAGGAAAATGAATCAAAATATGCAGCAGTGGGGATTAGTGAGGAAGGTGAATCTTTAAAAAGTACCAGACACCAAGGATGTGAGACATTTCTGGAACTCAATGACATGAGCTGAAATGCTCAACGGTGGGGAGAAAGAACCAGAAGAGACCACCTATAGTAGATAGACACGGCCCCTAGTTGAGGCAGGGGACCACCCAACTATCTTCAAAATTTTATTCCAGAATTGTTTCTGCCTAAGGAAAATGTAGAAACATTATTACTGAAGCCATATTGTGGATACTGTGGATGAAGACCAGAGCTATGCATGGCTGGCCGCTGAGAGGATCTACCAACAAGTGACTGAGATAGCCAACCACTGGACTGGGTCGGGGTCCAATATGGAAGAGTTGGAGAAATTACTGAAGGAGCTGAAGGGGATTGCAACCCCATAAGAAGAACAAAAGTGTCAACTAACCTGGACCCCTCACAGCTTCCAGAGTCTAAACCAAAAACTAAGGAGCATACATGGGATGGTCGGTGGCCCCTGGCCCATGTATAGCAGAGGACTGCCTTGTATGGCCTCAACGGGAGAGGGTATACTTTATCCTATGGAAACTTGATGCTCCAGAGAGGAGGGATGCTGGTGAAGGTGAGTTGGTGGTGAGTTTGGGGGGAAGACCCTCTCAGAAGCTGGGGGAGGGAGATGGGATGAAAAACTTGGGCAGGGGGGACCGGGAAGGAGAGCAACTTTTAGAATGCAAAAAAAAAAAAAACTTAATTATAAAATATATCTGTGATAATTTTTGACAGTATCAATATGAAAGGCACTTATCTTCTCCCAGAAATTTTGTCAGACTTCATATTCTTCTTCTTCTCTTGCCCTTTGAAGAGTGAGCTCTCCACAGAAGCTGGAGCCTGTGTCTGGTGGTCTTGAATTGAGCATGGCTTGAGGCTTGACTGTGTTGATAGGATGTTGAGATAAATAGAAGATTCCAAACGTTTATGTTTTTTTTTCTTTTTTTATTAGATATTTTCTTCATTTACATTTCAATTTTTTGTATGTAAAAACAAAAAAATTCTTAATAACATGTGAAAAATTCTTAACTGACTTCTTATGTGATGAATGAATTAGTTTCAGTGGCCATCTTCTTCTCCCAAGCTGATAGTTAATTAATCTTAAAAACTGGACTCCACAGAAAACTGGATGTTAGACAGACAAATGCCCCCCCCCCCCCCACAGAGGATAAGGAACTGTCTAGCTGTACTCAGCCCAAAATACTGACCGGGGAAATTGTGAATGTGTTATATTGTTAGTGATTTCTTTCTTTGTTTTTGTCAACTAGACATATGCTAGAGCCATCTGTATAGAGGAGAACTCTGAATGAGGAACTGACTCTATCTGATTGACCAATAGGCCAATTGGTGGTGTATTTTCTCAATTAATGATGGATATGGAAGGGTCCAGTTCAGTGTCAAAGACACCATCCCTGGACAGGAGGTCCAGGCTTCTATTAGACGCACACATGAGAAGCAAGCCAGAATGTTTCATTCTTCTATGGCCTTGAGTTCAGTCACAGAGTCAAGTTTCCTGCTTTAAGATCCCACCCTACCTGTCATTAGTACTAAAGTGTGACCCGGGACATGTAATGGAAATAAACATTTTTCTCCCAGAATTTCATTTGGGACAAGGGATTTTTCACCACAGTAGAAACAAAATTAAGTCAAGGATTTTTTTTCCTTTGGGATGTTTGCATTCAGTATCTGATTAGCATTGTTTCCCTCCACAGACACACTCTCTTTCATTCACTGAGTCTATACTAGTGTTACTTTCCACAGTGAAATTTTTTATTATTTAATTTATTAATATTCCAACATGTAGAGTATTTTTGTGTGTTGAAATCTCAATTACTTGGCTCCATTTTTTTCTCCTGTGTTGCTGACCCCTGAACATTGCCCATTTTCTTATCAATTTTGCATTGACTTCTGCTTCTGATTTTCCTTTCCATGTTCTGGCTTGCATTCTTTTGCTTATTGACAATCTCTTCAGGATCACTGACTTTTCTTTATCAGTGGACTGTAGACATTCATCACACTGCATTTTGGCTCTAGTTGAAATCACTAATTGGGCAATTATGAGATTTGGGGAGAGTCATGTTGCTCTGTCTTCTCACATTCCTATGTTTTTTTTTTTATTTGTATGCCTTGCTTCTATTTTTCTTCCAAGTCTTTTTTTGTGCATATTCTTATTGAGCCCTCTTCTCTTGATGGCATGATACCAAGTACCATAATGGATGAAAATAAACTGCCTTTGGAAGGGGCATCCATTTCTTACTGGTATATTGCTTATGTTTTCAGTATACATTTTAGGATGTTCCTTTGATTCATTAATGGATATTCAGCCTTATTCTCAACTTTCTCTTCAGAACCTATTCATATTCTCCCTTGTTCTAACTCTCTTATTCACCAAAGAATCAACTTCTGGCTCATCATTTCACACTTAATCAGCCTTTCTTGATAAATTTTATTTTATTTGTTGACATTAATTAAATTGTACATTTCCTCCAACATTTACCACCAGTGTGATGCATAGTTAGTCAAAACATGGCCTTGCTTTATTCAATTAACTCAATTTAGATGAAATTAGGGGTGTATATTAATTATGACCTTGTCATTTATAAAACAGTGGGTATATGGGCTCTTTCATATGGTATGAAATTTAAGGAAAGAAAAGCTTCCTATTATTAAAGTTTTCTAGTTTACTAATTATCAAAGGGTAGAGCACAAAATAAATACATTGGTGCTCTTTCTAGTTTTCTAGAAACATACACAGAGCATGCATTTGATATAATAACCGAAAGCTACATTATGTATTGTGTGCATTTTACAAAAAAGCAAACTATTGAACTGAGTGTAAATTTGAAGAAATAACATGTATTGTTTTATATAATGGATGCTTTGTGTTTTTAACATTTGGTGTACAACAATACACTTAATGTTCTACCATGTTATCAGTCCATATCATTTATCACCAGTTCTGAGTTCTTTATCATGATTCAGGCATACTTTATGCTCCCAAGGAAGACATGCCATATTAGAACATTTATCCTCTGTCTTTAGTACATATCTACTCTAAACGAGGTTAAATTGATGAATAATAAGCTAAGTGTAACAATATTTAGTTGTAGCTATTCTGAATAAAGAGGAAATACAATTTTAACTGTTAAATAACAATGACTATAGATTTTGGATTAAATCATATATGTGAATCAGAGTGCCTAAAATAGAATAAAATGATCCTAGTGGCTATTCATGAACATGCTTTTAAAACAATTATTTGTTTCTAAAATTTATGGGATGTATAAATATATAAGAATCTGTTTTTATGAAATTTTGTATAATAAAATGTTCCATCTCTGTCCACTGAAATGACATATACACTGTTCAGATTATTTTCACTTTATTATAGAAACAGCAGTTGGATGTAGCTTCTCCCTTTTGAAGGGATTACTACTATACCTTGTGATGACTAAGTGTATATGTTATGAGATAAATTCTCATGAGAACAAGGTCAAAAACACTCCCAAGTTGAGCAAGGTCCTTTCATATTTTTTGTTATAGCCTGATGTAACCTGGAACACACTCTAGGTAGAACAACCACTGGCCTTCAGAAGCAGGAGGCGAGAAAATTCAGGCATTATGTATAAAGTACACAGTGAGCCAGGACAGTAAGTTCATTCATATTATTCAAAATATTTAATTCACTAGGAAAACCATTATGATATTTAACTTGCCTTTAAGCCAAACTATTTTATGGTAAGCCACAGAGAAGAATATATATCTCCAAACACAGTTTAAGAAATAACCAGACAAGTTTCAATTAAATTATGTCCCTGGCTATAGATAAGATTTTTTTCCCTCTAATAACAGAGGCCTTACAAATGGAGAAACATGACAGCAAGGGCTTACAATTTAATATTCATGTTATTTTTACATTACTGTTTTGTATCAACATCCCATTGCCAAAGACACCGCAGAGAATGGCTTCGTTAAGCTTACCATTTACAAAACTGAAAAAAAAAAAAAATCTGGAAAATAGCTTCAGTTTCAGTGCAGCTTTGGCAAAGGAAACCTGGGTAATTGGTAGCACTTCATGCCAGTAACATTTTAGAGCTGGAGTCACATCAAGACCATTAACCATCTTTCATAAAAAAAAAAAAAAAAAAAATGAAGAACAAAAATGGTCTCTAGCCTTCCTTTGTACTCTCGCTGTGATCAGGGCTTGACATTCAGTGATGCCAGTTTGGATGTCAGTGCACACAGCTGAATGGTCCCCATTACAAGAGTCTCCAGCATGCATTGAAATTTGGCTGAGTTAGAAAACAAAGCATGCCTACAGTTAAACATCTTGAGCCCTTTCTCTAACATGCTCCTGGTTAACTCTGATGATCCTATCATAGGCCGATTTCTCACTGGGGCCATAGAAATTTGCATTTGTCAACATTCTGTGATTGTATTTGCAAGGCGCTTTGTTCATTAGACTTGGGGTTGTTTCATCCATTTTCCTAAGGCAGTAATGCTGAAAAGGCGTATGGATCGATCTAGGGGATTCAATCCCCTCTCCTGTTTTGACTAGACGTATTTGCTTTAACGGAGGGGCAAACTGAAGCTACTGTCTTTTACTTAAAATGATGTATCCTTAGGGGTGAGTTGCTGTGAAAGACTATCATTTCTCAAGGAGGAAACTTTGAAGCATACCTTCTACTCCTTAGTTACTGTACTGGATAGTTTTGTTTCAACTTGACACAGCTGGAGTTATCACAGAGAAAGGAGCTTTAGTTGGGGAAATGGCCCCATGAGATCCAGCTGTGGGGCATTTTCTCAATTAGTGATCAAGGGGGAGAGGCCCCTTATGGGAGAGACCATCTCTGGGCTGGTAGTCTTGGATTCTATAAGAGAGCAGGCTGAGCAAGCCAGGGGAAGCAAGCCAGTAAAGAACATCCCTCCATGGCCTCTGTATCAGCTCCTGCTTTCTGACCTGCTTGAGTTCCAGTCCTGCATCCTTTGGTGATCAACAGCAGTATGGAAATGTAAGCTGAATAAACCCTTTCCTCTCCAACTTTCTTCTTGGTCATCATGATGTTTGTGCAGGAATAGAAACCCTGACTAAGACAGTTACTATCTGCTGGCAAAAAGAAAAACTGGGGAATCATAGTAGAAGACAATTTATAATAACACTTAAGTTACAGTGAAAATGGGTGTTAAAGGAAATAAATGATTTTCTTGAGTAAAAAATTCTAACAGTTTATTCTTAGACAACATTTTGTTATTTATCTTATTTTTATATAAATATGATTTAATAATTCTATAGTTCCTTGAGGGCAAGAATTTTTAAAAAGTCATCAGGTAATGTTAGCACATAACAACCAATTATTTGCCATTTGCGTAATTGAGTATTCTTCCATTGAACTTGTCTTCAGACCAAGGATTGGTCATGTGAGCCCTAAAATTATGGTGTTTCCACACTACAAAATGGGAAGTGATTACAAATTTGGAACTAATTACACGACTAGTAATAATAATGCTTATTTAATACTTTTCTATTTAGTCCTGTGTTTTTGTATAATTATCATGGTAAAACTTTAACTTAGTAGCAGTATACAAAGAGATTGAAGGTCCTTTTCTGTAAAACATCCATGGGATTTATGAGAAAGTTGTTTGCAGTTAAATAAAGGTTATTATTATTGGAAAGAGAAAGTATCAAAATGACCTTGGCAACACAAAGATAAGAATTTAGATTATAAGTTTGTTCCCTCAACATTTTAACTTTGTTACTTAAACATCCCCAAGTTTCACTCATGTGCCTTATTTATTGTTAAGATAATTTAACAAAATGATTGATTTAACAAATAACAAAAAAATCAAGAATTCAATAACTATTTTTTATTGATAGAGTGAGCAATCACTACATGTTTTTAAACATAAAATGGTCTTTTAATGTAATACATTTCTACTTTTCTCAGTAACCATCTGAATTATATTTAAATGAATGGTATTATATTATGACCTGACAAATATATTATATTTTCACATATCTTCCTGCTTGTCTTAGTCAGGGTTTCTATTCCTGCACAAACATCATGACCAAGAAGCAAGTTGGGGAGGAAATGGTTTATTCAGCTTACATTTCCATACTGCTGTTGATCACCAAAGGATGTAGGACTGGAACTCAAGCA
>NC_034608.1:67489808-67505151 GCF_900095145.1 Mus pahari
AATGTGACTTTTCCTGAATCTTATTATATTCAAGCAAAATATTCAATCAGTAGCCAGTTTAATAAAACTCTGAACCAGGTGCTGTACAATATGTCAACAGTATACAGTTTTATACAACAAAATGCGTTACTGTCAAGAGTCATGAGTGGCGAGCTCCCAAACTACTAGTCGTTTTACGTTGCTTGTCACATCTGTCTATTGTTTCTTATGACTTCTCTCCAACTAATCAGGTTGTGTCTTATATAATAGTTCAGTTTAAATGTGCTGTGAACACCATTGGTCATTGTCAAATGTTCTACACAAAAATTGCCAGACTTGTATGCTGCCTAAACCTTTCACATCATAGATTTAAGCTGCAACTCAAACAGGACCAGAGCTTTTTAATTATCCCCAGCTCATGGCACAATATTGTTGTTCTGTAGTACATTACTTTTTATTTCTGAAAGTGTCTCCAGCTTCACAGAGCACACAGTTCAGTGTGTCTATGCTGTTTTTTTTTTTTTTTTTTTGATTTCCTAATTATTTACATGATTTTGTAAGTGTGTGTGTGTGTGTGTAGATACACATGGTTTTATGAAGGTTTTTTTGTAGATACCGTCAACACTGTATTTATTTATATGTGAGATAACGCTATGTTCTAACAAATTTCAGGATACCATTTTGGACTCAGAAATATATGAATGGAACTTATGTACTAAAATAAAGTGACAACAAAATTAATCAAATTATAAGTTATGGGGTGTAAGAAACTTTTTGATGGTTGATTGCAGAATTTATTGTATTGTAGTCATTATTATAAATATATAAATCAGATAAGCTGTGGAATCTACAGGCAAGAAAGCAAAAATAAGGCATGATTTTAGTTCTTTGGACTAATTTTTAATGAAGGAGAAGAATGCTTCTATAATAGGCTTAGAAAGCATCCTTTTTGTTCCTTAAACTCCCACAGAAAAAATAAAAAAAATTCTAAAATTGAAGAGGAAGGGCCACATTACAAGGTGAATTAAATTCAGTTTGTTTCAAAAATCAAATGAAATATGGACCAACAACAAAATAAAACTTACACAACTGATAAGTACAGAATCCTGTAAGACTTAGTAGCAATCGATCTATTTTTTGAGTTAGCTACACATTACTCTCCTTTCTACTAATTGCATGTTCTCAGTGATAACCCAGAGAAGACATCTCTTTGTTTTGAAATGCACCTGTGCCAGCAACTCCTACAGTAAACATTGAGGAACACATTTAAGACAATATTTGGTGGACAAAATACACATTCAAAGATCTCCCTAGGTGTTGGGCTGATTTTCTATTGAACAAGGCAGGTAAAAAAGACTAGACTTTGGTTTCAATGAAAATTTCATAAGACAATGGAGAATATGAAGATCTTTTTATTTGTAGGAAGAAATACATGACAAGTCAGTGATAATTTGTACCCTCATAATCTAGTTAATTATTCACAGAAGTTGATTCCAAGAAATATATGCATATATAATATATATATATATATATATATATATATATATATATATACTAATTTAAGGTTAAATGGAATCAAATTTATTGACACAGTTATAAAAACTCTGTGTTTTGTGTTTGTCTACTCATATAAAATCAAGGATTCTTATTTATTTTAACATTTGATCCTGCCTAAAACAAACAAACAAACCAAAAAAAAAAAAACCCAAAAAGTTAAAGGCTAGCAGCTTCTTGTAGTCCAATTTATTGATATTAATCTTATAAACTATAGGGTGATTTATTATGGAAAAATGGTTTTTATAATTAAATAGATCTCAGGAATGGATTTTCTTGATATATCACTGGGTTACTCGGGAAAGATTCCACAGTGTGGACATCAATACTGTGTTTATTGATGATTATTATGACTGAATAAACAGACATTCTGTAATACCGACTGAAACAGGTCCTTGACAGAACTTGTTCATCTTAGTATCTCTAAGAATACCACACAGAATCAATACATTTCATCCTCTTGCAGATTAAATTCAGTGAAAAAGAAATATCACACCCTTTACAATTATTTATTCAATATAAGTTTATACATAAAGAGAAAGATCAATCTCATGATAATTCAGGTACTGGAAGCACATTTATAGTATATGAAGCTTATGTCCTCTTTCATGATATACTTTCTATTCTGATATTAAAATGTAAATACATATAATTCACATTGTTTACCAAATTAATAATGTCCTTTCATTGTGACTTATCCATGATCTTAAATTGATACTAAGCTACTTACTATTCCTTTGGTGGCTGAGTTTTATACAGAAACCAGGTTAAGAGTGACCGGTTGTTCTTGCAGAGTCAATGATAACTAGGGTTGGGACAGTCCTTAACTTTCATGTATTTGGCACTACTGAGTTCCTCTAGTAACAGAGCTGGTCTAGAATTGTTTCTGTTTATTATAACTCATCTTATGGGTCATGCTCTTAGGAAAACATGTCCAAATATGATCCTGTAGGAGTTCTAGAATTGTTTTTACCTTCAAATTGGTTGTCTGCAAGAATACTCTAACTTCCATGTTAGGGGTAGGCTCTATCAGTCAACTGAAAACCTCTACAGATTGTGCTAACCTCTTCAGAATGGGATTTTGCTAGAATGTTACTTTAAGATTCCATGTTTGTCTTAGTAAGTTTTCTATTGCTATAAAATGAACCATAAACAAGGAAATTTACACAAGAGAGCATTTATTTGAGACTTATAATTTTATATTTAGAATCCATCTCTTATCATTTTGGAAAGCAAGTATTGCATTGGAGCAGTAGCGGAGAGCTTACACCATGCACCATAGCATGGCACAATGACAGAGTGACACAGTGACACAGAGACACAGTGAGATATACTACAGGTGGTGTGTCCCCTTTTTAAAAACATTATCAATTAATTATTATGTTACATCCCAAATGCTGTCCTCCTTCCAGCAACCCCCCATATACCCTCCCACTGTGTATCAAGTCCCAGAATAGACACATCTTCTTCCACAGATTCCAGACAAGACAGCCTCTGCTACATATGTGCCAGGGGCTTCAGACCAGCCTATGTATGTGTATACTCTTTTGTTGGGAGATTAGTCACGGGAAGCTGTCACAGTTTGAGCTTAGTTGACATTGTTGGTCTTCCTGTGGAGTTGCTGTCACTGTGAGGACCTTCAATCCTTCCCCTAATTCTTCCATAGGTGTCCCCAAAATCTGTCCAATGAGTTTTACCAATCTGTTCCTGTTTGCCTTCAGAACAAGTTGCAGACCTGTCAAGTCCACCTATGCTATGCCTGCATGGACACAGCTATGTTCCTGCCTTGATCACAACGGACTGGACCTCTGAACCTATAAGCCAGCCCCAATTAAACATTGTCATTTATAAGAGTTGCCTTGGTCATGGTGTCAGTCCATAGCAGTAAAACTCTAACTAGGACACATTTACTCATAGATAAGTGGCTAATAGACCAAATGTCCAGATTATGCATGATATACCCCACAGACTCAAAGAAGTTCAACAAGAAGGAAGGCCCACGTGAGGATGCTTGAATCCCACTTGAAGTGGGAACAAAATAGTCATGGGAGGCAGCAGAGGCCAGGGGGTGGGGTGGGTGGTGGCAGAATAGAAGAGCAGGATCAGGTATGAGGAGAGACAGAAGGGAGGCCCAGAGAGCCAGGAGAATGAATAGGGCGTGTCTTAAACCTCAAAGCCCATCCTCAGTAAGTCTTTCACTAAAATGTTCATACCTCCTAATCCTCCCTAAACATTTATGTTGTAGAAATCCAAAATCCCAGTTGTTTGATTTTACCAAATGAAGACGCAGATGAAAGCCTGCAAGCTCATAGAGGTAAAGAAAGTACCCAGGTGACCTTCATACTCTACCAATGTTCCAGAAAGAAAGAGCTCTTCTCTGTCTCCACCATGTCTTAAATATACATCATCTCAAAGACCCTGCTTTCTATTTAATGATGTTCACTGCCTATTAGCTGCTTGACTTTATTTAGCTCTTCTATTAAGGGTGTGTGCTAGGGCTGAGGCACACCACAAGTAATTGTTTACAGTAAACAAAAGGCTCTAGGATCAAGGGCTGAGTCATAGTTGAAAACAGATGCTCACAGTTGACAATCTCAGGGTTCACAATGTAAACAGATATCCTATAAAACGTTTCAAACTAGAGGCCAAGTATTCAGACAGATGAGCCTATACAGATCATTCTCCTTCAAACTCCCAAAATTTGCAATACTGTTTTGATCTGTCATAGTCTACATAGTCTACAATTTACCTCAGTCTCTAGCCAGTTGATTAAACACCTTGCTTAAGCTCCACATCTCCCCAGTCATGTGAGACAAGCACCAATAATCTACTCTACCCCATTGTTTCCAAATATTATGAGAACTGACTAACAGGATCTATCATTTCTTCTCTAGCTAGTATTTTCCATAATATGCAACCCAATTCTGGTGGTACAAGGCTGTAATCCAAGCACTCATGAGTATAGGGTAGAAAGATTACAAGACTGCGAGCTAAAAAGGCTAGAGGGTAAATTAAAAGCCAGTCAAGGCTATGCACTGACACCCTCTCTAAAACAAATACCAATAAAAATAGCAAAAAGAAAGAAAAAAGAAAAAGAAAGAAAGAGAAAGAGACTAGAGAAAGAAGAAGAAAGAAAGAAAAAAAAGAAAGAACAAAGAAAAGAGAGAGAAAGAAAAGAGTGAGGGAGGGAGGAAGATAGAAAGGGAGGGAGGGAAGGAGGAAGGAAGAAAAGAAGGAAGGAAGGAAGGAAGGAAGGAAGGAAGGAAGGAAGGAAGGAAGGAAGGAAGGAAGGAAGAAAAGAATAAAAGAAATCTAAATTTTGGTAACATTGTTTTCTTATTTTTACACTTCACTGAAAAGAATCATACCACTTTCCTGATTTTGATATTTTGCGTAACAAATTATTTCTTGGTCTTTCCACTTTCTATTAAAAATGTAAATTTCTTTTTTTTAACTTTTAGATTTTCATTATATTTTATTTTATTTTTAATTATTTTCTAGATATTTTCTTCATTTACATTTCAAATGCTATCCCAAATGTCCCCCATACCCTACCCCCGCCCTGCTCCCCTGCCCACTCACTCCCATTTCTTGGCCCTTGTGTTCCCCTCTATTGGGCATATAAAGTTTGCAAGACCAAGGGGCCTCTCTTCCCAATGATGGCTGAATACACCATCTTCTGCTACATATGCAGATAGAGACACGAGCTCTGGGGGTACTGGTTAGTTCATATTGTTGTTCCACCTATAGGGTTGCAGACCCCTTCAGCTCCATGGGTACTTTCTTTAGATCCTCCATTTGGGGCCCTATGTTCCATCCAATAGCTGACTGTGTTTGTCAGGTACTGGCATAGCCTCACAAGAGGCTGCTGTATCAGGGTTCATTCAGCAGAATCTTTCTGGCATGTATAATAGTGTCTGGGTTTGGTGACTGATGATGGGATGGATCCCCAGGTGGGGTAGTCTCTGGATAGTCCATCTTTTCATCTTAGCTCCAAACTTTGTCTCTGTTAATCCTTTTATGGGTATTTTGTTCCCTATTCTAAGGTGGAAAGAAGTATCCACCCGTTGGTCTTCCTTCTTTTTGGTTTTCTTGTGTTTTGCAAAATGTATCTGGGGTATTCTAAGTTTCTGGGTTAATATCCACTTCTCAGTGAGTGCATATCTAGTGACTTCTTTTGTGATTGGGTTACCTCATTAAGGATGATATCCTCAAGATACATCCATTGGCCAAGAATTTCATAAATTCATTGTTTTTAATAGCTGAGTAGTATTCCATTGTGTAAATGTACCACATTTTCTGTATCCATTCCTCTATTGAGTCACATCTGGGTTGTTTCCAGCTTCTGGCTATTATAAATAAGTTTGCTATGAACATAGTGGAGCATGTGTCCTTATTACCAGTTGGAAGATCTGGGTATATGCCCAGAAGAGGTATTGTTGGATCTTCCCGTAGCACTATGTTCAATTTTCTGAGAAACTGTCAGACTGATTTCCAGAGTGGTTGTACAAGCTTGCAATCCCACCAGCAAAGGAGGAGTGTTCCTCTTTCACCACATCTTCACCAGCATCTGCTGTCACCTGAATTTTTGATCTTAGCAATGTGGACTGGTATGAGATAGAATCTCAGGGTTGTTTTGATTTGCATTTTCCTGATGATTAAGGTTGTTGAACTTTTTTTTTTCAGATGTTTCTCAGCCATTTGGTATTCCTTAGTTGAGAATTCTTTGTTTAGCTCTGTACCCCATTTTTTAATGGGGTTATTTGCATTTCTGCAGTCCAGCGTCTTGAACTCTTTTTATATATTGGATATTAGTCCTCTATCAGGTTTAAGATTGTTAAAGATCCTTTCCCAATCTGTTGCTGACCTTTGTGTCTGGTTGACAGTGTCTTTTTCTTTACAGAAGCTTTGCAATTTTATGAGGTCCCATTTGTCAATTCATGATTTTACAGCACAAGTCATTGCTGTTCTGTTAAGGAATATTTTCCCTGTGCCCATATCTTCGATGCTTTTCCCCACTTACTTCTCTGTCAATTTCAGTGTCTCTGGTTTTATGTGGAGGTGTTCGATCCACTTGGACTTGAGCTTTGTACAAGGAGATAAGAATAGATCAATTCTCATTCTTCTACAGGATAACCGCTGGTTGTGCCAGCACCATTTGTTGAAAATGCTGTCTTTTTTCCACTGGATGGTTTAGCTCCCTTGTCAAAGATCAAGTAACCATAGGTGTGTTGGTTCATTTCTGGGTCTTCAATTCTATTCCATTGATCTACATGTCTGTCGCTGTACCAGTGCTATGCAGTTTTTAATCACAATTTCTCTGTAGTACAGCATAAGGTCAGGCATGGTTATTCCACCAGAGGTTCTTCTATTGTTGAGAATGGTTTTTGCTATCCTAGGTTTTTTATTATTCCAGATGATTTTGCAGATTGCCCTTTCTAACTCAGAGAAGAATTGGGTTGGAATTTTGATGGAGATTGCATTGAATCTGTAGATTGCTTTTGGCAAGATGGCCATTTTGACTCTCTTAACCCTTCCAATCCATGAGCATGGGAGATCTTTCCATCTTCTGAGATCTTCTTCAATTTCTTTCTTCAGAGACTTGAAGTTCTTAACATACAGATCTTTCACTTCCTTAGTTAGAGTCACACCAAGGTATTTTATATTATTTGTGACTATTTTGAAGGGTGTTGTTTCCTTAATTTCTTTCTCAGCCTGTTTATCCTTTGTGTAGAGGAAGGCTACTGATTTATTTGAGTTAATTTTATATCCAGATACTGCACTGAAGCTGTTTATCAGGTTTAGGAGTTCTCTGGTNGACTTTTTAGGGCCACTTATGTATACCATCATATCATCAGCAAATAATGATATTTTGATTTCTTCTTTACCAAATTTATCCCCTAGATCTCCTTTTGTTGTCAAATTGCTCTGGCTAGGACTACAAGTACTGTATTGAATAGGTATGGAGAAAGTGGGCAGCCTTGCCTAGTCCCTGATTTTAGTGGGATTGTTTCAAGTTTCTCTCTATTTACTTTGATGTTGGCTACTGGTTTGCTGTATATTGCTTTTATTATGTTTAGGTAGAGGCCTTGAATTCCTGATCTTTCCAAGACTTTTATCTTGAAGGGGTGTTGGATTTTGTCAAATGCTTTCTCAGCATCTAACAAGATGATCATGTGGCTTTTGTCTGTGAGTTTGTTTATGTAGTGGATTACATTGATGGATTTCTGAGTAAGTTGAACTCTTAGTGGACACTTTAAAAACCTTAATTTTCTAGTATATTATTTTCTAAAATCCAGGTGTCATTTGTTTATATGCTTATGCTTTGAGTATTTTGTGATTCTTAATTTAAATATATAAGATACCTTGAAATTGATCTTACTATATACATAGGTATAAAATTTCCTTTGTAAACTAATTAGAATTCATATATATTGATATATATATATTGCATATATAATATATATATTACTAATCACTCTTGTAAAACATATATATTCAATACTGATCCAAGTTATCTTGTTCATTTTTCACTTTCAATATGCACAATTGATTTCCTTGAATATTTCAGTTATAAAATTAACATATATATATATGTATATATACATACATACATACATACATACATACATGTATACTCTCTTCAGTGAATAAGAATTGTATTTAGATAGGGAGAAATGGTTTCAAATGATAGATGTTACTTGACCCTAAAATTTGACAAGAACCTATAAAAATATATGGAGAAAATATAACTTTTTATTGCCAGTTCTTTTGTGTTAGTTATAAAAGCATAAAATATATTTGAACTTGTCTTGATTAGAACTGTTACTGCTCATAGAACCATATAATATAAAAACCACAGCTTTTGCATAAACAAAGAACAGTCATATTATTTAATGGTTCCCACCGGCTTAAGAGGAAGGAAAATAGATCTTTGGCGTCTTTAAATAAATAGAGGCTCATACATTTCTAGACAAAAATAAAAACATATTAAAAAGATATATCTATCCATGTGCTAGAGAAATAATTAAATGGCAGCACAGCTTCTTATCAGAACAAACATATTACCATTCAAAATGCCAGTCTCTCTATGAACAAGAGTATGTTCCAGGATATTTTAAATATCAAAATCCAATCACAAGACCAAGAAGTTTTGTAGCTCAGTAAATACAATTTATTTAATTTTTATTAGATAGTTTATCTATTTACATTTCCAATGTTGCCTCCTTTCACAGTTTCCCCTTTGGGACCCCCTATCACATGCCTTATCCACCTGCTTCTGTGAGGGTACTTACCTCATACAGGCAATCCCCTACACTAGGACATAGAACCTTCACATGACCAAGGGCCTCTCATCCCATTGATGTCTAACAAGGCCATTCACTACTACATATGTGGCTGGGGCCATGGGTCCATCCATGGATTTACTCATGGCTGGGGCTATGGATCCATCCATGGATATACTCTTTGGTTGGTGGTTTAGTCCCGGGGGGGGGGGTCTGGTAGGTTGATATTGTTGTTCTTCCTATGGGGTTGCAAACTGCTTCAGCTCCTTCAGTCCTTTCTCTAGCTCCTCTGTTGTGGACCCCATGCTCAGACCAATGGTTGTCTGCAAGCATCAGGCTCTGTATTTGTCAGGCTCTGGCCGAGCTTCTAAGGAGACTGCTAAATGAGGCTCCTGTCATCAAGCACTTCTTGATATCAGCAATACTCTCTGGGTTTGGTGACTGTATATGGGATGGATGCCCAGGTGGGACAGTCTCTGGATAGCTTTTCCTTCAGTCTCTGCTCCACACATTGTCTACATATTTCCTCCCTTGAATATTTTATTCCCCCTTCTAAGAAGGACTGAAATATCCACACTTTGGTCTTTCTTCTTGAATTTCTTGTGGTCTGTGAATTGTATCTTGGGTATTCTGAGCTTTTGGCTAGTATCCACTTATCAGTGAGTGTATACCATGAGTGTCCTTTTGTGATTGGGTTACCTCACTCAGGGTGATATTTTATAGTTCCATCTGTTTGCCAATGAATTTCAAATTTCATTGTTTATAAAAGCTGAATAGTACTCCATTGTGTAAATATACCACATTTTCTGTATTCATTCCCATGTTGAAGGACATCTGGGTTCTTTCTAGCTTCTGGCTAGTATAAATAAGGATGCTATGAACATAGTAGAGCATGTGTCCTTATTACATGTTTGAACATCTTAGCCATGTTTTTTTTATCTTAGCCATTCTGACTGATGTGAGGTGGGATCTTGGTTTGTCTTGTTTGTTTTCTGTTTTTGTTTTTGTTTTGTTTTTTGATAGGTATATTTTTTAGTTATTGAGAATTTTTCACACTGGTGTCCAGAGTGACTGCAGTATTCTGTAAACTCACCAATAAAAACAGAGCTTTTCCATTCCATCACCATATCTCCTTAGATGTTATCTTCATCTTAGCCATTCTGACTGGGTGAAAATACAATCTTAATGAAGTTTTAGGAATATTGGTATCAGGTTTCTTCGAAGGTCTGGTAGAATTCTGCACTAAATAGATCTGGTCCTGAGTTCTTTTGGTTGGTAGGATTTTAATAAATTCTTCTATTTCCTTATGGGATATAGACCTGTTTAGATAGTGTACCTTCTCTTGATTTAACTTTCATATGTGGTATCTGTCTAGAAAACCATCCATTTCATCTAGATTTTCCAGTTTTGTTGAGTTTGTAGTAGTATCTGATGATTTTTTGAATTTCCTGTTTCTGTTTTTATGTCTCCTTTTTCATTTTTGATATTGGTAACTTGGATACTGCCTCTTGGCCCTTTAATTAGTTTGGCTAGGGGTTTATCTATCTTGTTGATTCTCTCAGAGAAACAGCTTATTTGTTTGTTTGTTTGTTTGTTTGTTTTAATTCTATATATTGTTCTCTTTGTTTCTATTGGGTTGATTTCAGCCCCGGGTTTGCCTTCTACTCCTCTTGGGTGTATTTGCTTCAATTTGATCTATAGCTCTCTTGGGTGTGTTTGCTGTTAAGTTGCTAGTGTAAGATCTCTCCAGTTTTTTTTTTTTTAATCCAGGGCACTCAGTATTATGAATTTTCCTCTTAGCACCACTTTCATTGTGTTCCACAAATTTGGGTATGATGTATCAATATTTTCTTTAAATTCCAGAATGTCTTTACTTTTTCTTTATTGCTTCCCTGATCACGTTATAATTAAGTAAGGAGTTCTCCAGTTCCCACATGTATGTGGGCTTTCTGCTGTTTTTGCTATTATCGAGACCAGCCTTAGGCCATGCTGATCTGATAGGAGGCATGGAATTATTTCAATTTTCTTGTATTGTTTGAGGGTTGTTCCATGCCCAATTAAATGGTTGATTTTGGAGAAGGTAGCATACGGTGCTGAGAAGAAGGTGTATTCTTTTGTTTTAGGGTTAAATGTTCTGTAGATATCTGTTAAATCCATTTGCTTCACAACATCTATTAGTTTCACCGTGTCTCTGTTTAGTTTCTGTTTCAATGACCTGTTCATTGCTGAGAGTGGGATGTTGAAGTCTCTCACTATTATTGTGTAGGCTTCAATGTGTGTTTTGAGTAATAGTGATAAAAAACTGCATGGTATTGGTACAGAGAGATATACAGTTGATAACTGGAATAGAATTGAAGACCCAGAAATAAAACCACACACTTATAGACACCTGATATTTGACAAAGAAGCTGAACATATACAAAGGAAAAAAGAAGGCATCTTCAGCAAGTGTTACTGGTCTACCTGGCTGTCTTTATGTAGAAAAATGAAAATGAAACCATATTTGTCACCTTGCACAAAGCTCAAGTCAAGTGGATCAAGAACCTTAACATAAAACCTGATACATTGAATCTAGGAGAAGAGAAAGTGGGAAAGAGTCTTGAACTCACTGGAATGGGGGAAATTTCCTAAACAGAACTACAATGACTCATGCTCTAAGATCAACAATTGATAAATGGGACCTCATGAAACTGGAAAGCTTCTGTAATGCTTAAGAGAAAGTCAATAAGACCAATCAGCAACCTACAGACTGGGAAAGAAATATTCACTAACCACACATCCAACAGAGGGTTAATATCCAAAATATATATGGTTAATGTCCAAAACAACCCCGAAATGCAAACGAAATCATTACACCAATCAGAATGGCTAAGATCAAAACTTCAGTGTCAGTGACAGCACATGGTGGCAAGGATGTGGAGAAAGAGGAACACTCTTCTTTTGCTTATGGGATTTCAAACTTGTCCAACCACTCTAAAATTCAATCTGGCAGTCCCTCAGAAAATTGGAAATAGTTCTACCTGAAGATTCAGCATACTGCTCTTGGGAATATACCTGAAAGATGCCCCATCATTCCAGAGGGGAATGTGTTTCACTATGTTCATGGTGCCCTTGTTTGTGATAGCCAAAATGAGAACATCCTGAGTTTTGAAGACAAATAGATGGAACTAGAAAATATCATCCTGAGAGATGTAACTCAGACTCAAAAAGGACATGCAGGGTATGTTTTCACTAATAAGTAGATAATAGCCACAAAAAAAAAAAAAAAATAGTTCCAAACACCCAAGGTATAGCCCATAGAACTCAAAAAGGTCAACAAGCTGAAGGGCCCAATTGAGGAGGCCTCAGTCCCACTTGGAAAGGAGATGAAAAAAACCACAAGGGGGGATGGAAGTACCTGGGAGGGAAAAGGGAATTGGGGGTGCAGCAACAGGAACATGATCTTGTATTGGGTTTGGGAAAAGCGCGGAAATTCTTGAGGGCCAGCGTAAAGAATGGAAACATGCAACCTTGGGAGGTTGGAGGTTGTGTGTTGGGGGAGGGACTCCAAAATGTACCAGAGACCTGGGAGGTGAGAGACTTTCAGTACTCAAAGAGAGAGACTGAAATGTCCCACTTTGGGGAGAATGAACTTGTAGATCCCACCTTTAGCAGAAAGACAGGACATCAAGTTAGGGATGGAGTTGCCATCCACAGTCATCAAAATTCTAACCCTTAATTGTTCCTGTCTGAAAGAACTTAGGGAATAGAAATGGAGAGGAGCCTAAGGAAAAGAAGGTCCAGCAACAGGCCCAAAGTGGGATCCAGCTCAAGGGGAGGCCCCACGACCTGACACCATTACTGAAACTATGGAGTACTCACAATAAGAAACCTATCATGACTGCCCTCAGAAAGACCCAACAAGCAGGTGAAAGAGTCAGACGCACATATTTGCATCCAACCAATGGACAGAAGCTGATGACTCCCGTGGTTGAAGTAAGGAAAGGTAGAAGAAGATGAGGAGGAAGGCAACACTGTAAGAGGAACAGCTGCCTCAATTAACCTGCATGTCTGAGATCTCTCAGACACTGAACCACCAACCAGGCAACACATACCAGCTGATATGAGGCCTCCAACACATACACAGCAGAGGACTCCCAGGTGTTGGTTTAGTCAGAGAAGATGCACTTAACTCTCAAGAGACTGAAGGCCCTGGGGAGTTTAGAAGTCTCCTGTGGTGGTGGTGGTGGTGGGTGGAACATCCCCTTCAAGGAGGCATGGGGGCAGGGAGGAGGTATGGGATGTGGAACAGTCTGAGGGTGGCCTAGGAGAGAAATAGAAAGAAACAAAGAAATCTTGAGGTTTAATTTGCATTTATCTTTTATTTTTCCTTTGACAAAGAAGCTGAACATATACAGTGGAAAGGAGAAGGTATCTTCAGCAAATGTTACTGGTCTACCTGGCTGTCTGTATGTAGAAAAATGAAAATAGATCCATATTTGTCACTTTGCACAAAGCTTAAGTCCAAGTGCATGAAGACCCTTAACATAAAACCTGATAACATTGAATCTAGGAGAAGAGAAAGTGGGAAAGAGCCTTGAACTCATTGGCATGGAAGAAATTTCCTAAACAGAACTCCAATGGCTCATGCTCTAAGATCAACAATTGATAAATAGGACCTTCTTTTTTCTTTTAATGGTTATTTTATTTATTTACTTCAAATGTTATCCTTTTTCCCCTTTTCCCCTCTGCAAATACACTATCACTTCCTCCATCCCCATTGCTTCTAGGAGGGTGCTCTCCCATCCACCCACCCACTCCCCCCTCACCACCCTAGCGTGCCCTATGCTAAAGCATCAAGCCTCCATAGGGTCAAGGGCCTCCCCTCCCATTTGCATTCATCTAATTGCTAAGGTTGAGACACATTTAAAAAAAATTCTTAGTCATTTTTATTCCCTTTTAAAAAGAGTTTATTTATTTATTTCATGAGTACATACTAGAAGAGGGAATCTGATCCCACTACAGATGGTTGTGAGCCACAGTGTGGTTGCTGGGAATTGAACTCGGGCCTTCTGGAAGAGCAGTAGTAAGTGCTCTTATCTCCTGAGCCATTTTTCCAGCCCATATTTTTTTCTTTTCTTAAGTGAAGCTTTTCTAAATTTATTTTTGAGAATTTCATACATGAATACTGCATTTAAATAATTTTTATCCTTCCCTTCCATGTTCCAAATTCTGCTGTTATTCTCATTCCCAATTGTACTGATATTCAGGTCATTTTATCTAATTATCAGAGGGGATGAAGGGATGGGGCAAGGATTGTAGGAAAGGGTGACCAGGAGGAGGGTAATGAACAGAATGTAAAGTGAATATGTTAAAAACATAAAATAAAATTAAAATAAATAAAAGTGAAAATAAGAGGATTTTTTTCTAGGATCCACAACATCATCACCAATTATAGATAGATATCTGAGTTTATATTTCCTCTATGATTCCCTTCTACTGAATAAGGCTTTAAGTGCACTTAGGAAACTCTGGGTTACCCCAAGAAGAAGTGTTACTGTTGTACCCCTAAGAAAGAACATCATAATCTCTTCCTACTCATTGTTGTGGTTAACAGAATGGATAGGAATGATAATGTGTTTCTCTCTGGGAAGGTGCATCTTCCAATACCATGAGAGCTAGTGCTTTAGGAGGAAAGTATCATATTATATGCAGTTCAGGTCCTCAAGTCCTGTAGCTGAAGCATATAGTGTCTTCTATTATAGGGATTTGCCTCAGTAAGAAGATCAAGAAGAAGGAAGACCAATGTGTGGATACTTCATTCCTCCTTAGAATAGGGGACAAAATACCTGTGGAAGGAGTTACAGAGACAATATTTGGAGCTAAGACAAAAGGATGGACCATNNAGAGACTACCCCACCTGGGGATCCATCCCATAATCAGCCACCAAATGCAGACACTATTGCACATGCCAGCAAGATTTTGCTGAAAGGACCCTGATATAGCTGTCTTCTGTGAGACTATGCCAGTGCCTGGCAAACACAGAAGTTGATGCTCGCAGTCCTCTATTGGATGGAACACAGGGCCCCTAATGTAGCAGATAGAGAAAGTACCCAAGGAGCTGAAGGGGGTCTGCAACCCTATAGGTAGAACAACAATATGAACTAACTAGTACCCCCAGAGCTTGTGTCTCTAGCTGCATATGTAACAGAAGATGGCCTAATCGGCCATCATTGGGAAGAGAGGCCCCTTGGTCTTGCAAACTTTATGTGCACCAGTACAAGGGAACACTAGGGCAAGAAGTAGGAGTGGGTGGGTAGGGGAGCAGGGCATGGGGAGGTTTTAGGGGACTTTTGGGATAGTGTACTGGCTAGCTTTGTGTCAACTTGACACAGCTGGAGTTATCACAGAGAAAGGAGCTTTAGTTGGGGAAATGCCCCCATGAGATCCAGCTGTGGGGCATATCCTCAATTAGTGATCAAGGGGGAGAGGCCCCTTGTGGGTGGGACCATCTCTGGGCTGGTAGTCTTGGATTCTATAAGAGA